>NC_034185.2:31234895-31307395 GCF_002021735.2 Oncorhynchus kisutch | reverse complement strand
GCGAGAGAGACACAGAGACAGAGACAGAGACAGAGACAGAGACAGAGACACAGACAGAGACAGAGACAGAGACAGAGACAGACAGACAGACAGACAGACAGACAGACAGACAGACAGACAGACAGACAGACAGACAGACAGACAGACAGACAGACAGACAGACAGACAGACAGACAGACAGACAGACAGACAGACAGACAGACAGACAGACAGACAGACAGACAGACAGACAGACAGACAGTGAATAGTAGAGGATGTCATTCTTTGCACTATGCCACTCTGCTGCCACTCTGCTGGCATAGCATGCCATGTGTGTTTACCCTCTCTCTGTCTCCACGGTGTGAACATCTCTGCCTGACTGCACGCATCACATCAACACATGTCAGAAAGAAAATCACACAATGCACATCTACAACCAACTGCCGGGGCTTACATTCTCACAATCCCTTTCCAAAATCTTCCAATCTCCATTTTGATACTCATGCTGCGCTTGGGTATAATGTTATTTCCTTGGTTTTACATACTGTAGATTTTTTTCAATAATACATCCTGATATGTGAAATGCCTTGTGACTCTTGTGAATCTTTGCACCAAAGAGAGCATTCAGATATCCGGACCAAGAAAATGAATTGGTAGTTGTGATCTGCACTGCAATTTATTGAATTATGCACTTAGTCAATGTGCACTCCTCAATCAGCACCCATACACCAGCTCTTACACAACCAGTTGTTACTTAACAACCTTTCTTTGCTGACTGTGTTGTATGTGTCTTTAATGCATTATTACACATATTACAGCTGTATGCTATACAGTATGCGTCATTTTTAAACTGATACGGTAAGCCAATAAAGAGGCAGCCATTTTGTGTTAACAGATTAAAAGGGTTTTGTTTTGACACGGGCTTAACCAGCAGCAGTAATCCTGCTGTGATGCTGTACCAAGGCAAACAACATCGGCCAAATGTGACAGACACATATTCACTCCTCCTACTCATTAGCTCTTTCCCTTCCTCTCCTCTCTCTCGGTCTGTCTCTCCTTCTCTCCTTCTCTCCCCCTATCCCTTTCCTCTGCTCCCCATCCCCCTCTCTCTTTAGCTCTCTCTTTCCTCATTCTCCTTCCATTACTCCCTGGATTGCGTAACCGCTGACGCACTCATAATCCATGAAAAAGAGGGAATCGGTTTTGCTCGGTTGATCACGGAGGTCAGGAGTGAGACGAGAGTATGGAGGGAGAAGAGGAGGAGAGGGTAGGGGAGGAGGAGAGGTCAGGAGGAGAGGAGGGGAGGGGCCAAGAGTGTGGAGGGAGGAGAGGAAGAGAGGAGAGGAGGGTAGGGGAGGAGAAGAGAAGAGAGTATGGAGGGAGAAGAGGAGGAAAGGAGAGGAGGAGAGGGTAGGAGGGGAGGGGAGGAGACAATACTATGGAGGGAGGAGAGGAGGAGAGGTGAGGAGGAGAGGGTAGGGGAGGAGGTGAGGGGAGGAGACAAGACTATGGAGGGAGGAGAGGAGGAGAGGTGAGGAGGAGAGGGTAGGGGAGGAGGGGAGGGGAGGAGACAAGACTATGGAGGGAGGAGAGGAGGGTAGGGGAGGAGCCAAGAGTATGGAGGGAGGAGAGGAGGAGAGGTGAGGAGGAGAGGAGGGGAGGGGAGGAGCCAAGAGTATGGAGGGAGGAGAGGAGGAGAGGAGAGGGGGAGAGGGTAGGGGAGGAGGAGGGGAGACAAGACTATGGAGGGAGGAGAGCAGGAGAGGTGAGGAGGAGAGGAGGGGAGGGGAGGAGCCAAGAGTATGGAGGGAGGAGAGGAGGAGAGGAGAGGAGGAGAGGGTAGGGGAGGAGTGGAGGAGACAAGACTATGGAGGGAGGAGAGCAGGAGAGGTGAGGAGGAGAGGAGGGTAGGGGAGGAGCCAAGAATATGGAGTGAGGAGAGGAGGAGAGGAGGAGAGGAGGAGAGGAGGAGAGGAGGAGAGGGTAGGGGAGGAGGGGAGGAGGAGAGGGTAGGGGAGGAGGAGAGGAGGAGAGGGTAGGAGAGGAGGAGAGGAGGAGAGGGTAGGGGAGGAGGAGAGGAGGAGAGGAGGAGAGGTGAGGAGGAGAGGGTAGGGGAGGAGGTGAGGGGAGGAGACAAGACTATGGAGGGAGGAGAGGAGGAGAGGTGAGGAGGAGAGGGTAGGGGAGGAGGGGAGGGGAGGAGACAAGACTATGGAGGGAGGAGAGGAGGGTAGGGGAGGAGCCAAGAGTATGGAGGGAGGAGAGGAGGAGAGGTGAGGAGGAGAGGAGGGGAGGGGAGGAGCCAAGAGTATGGAGGGAGGAGAGGAGGAGAGGAGAGGGGGAGAGGGTAGGGGAGGAGGAGGGGAGACAAGACTATGGAGGGAGGAGAGCAGGAGAGGTGAGGAGGAGAGGAGGGGAGGGGAGGAGCCAAGAGTATGGAGGGAGGAGAGGAGGAGAGGAGAGGAGGAGAGGGTAGGGGAGGAGTGGAGGAGACAAGACTATGGAGGGAGGAGAGCAGGAGAGGTGAGGAGGAGAGGAGGGTAGGGGAGGAGCCAAGAATATGGAGTGAGGAGAGGAGGAGAGGAGGAGAGGAGGAGAGGAGGAGAGGAGGAGAGGAGGAGAGGAGGAGAGGAGGAGAGGGTAGGGGAGGAGGGGAGGGGAGGGGAGGGGAGGGGAGGGGAGGGGAGGGGAGGGGAGGGGAGGGGAGGGGAGGGGAGGGGAGGGGAGGGGGGAGGAGACAAGACTATGGAGGGAGGAGAGCAGGAGAGGGTAAGGAGGAGAGGAGGGTAGGGTAGGAGCCAAGAGTATGGAGGGAGGAGAGGAGGAGAGGAGGGTAGGGGAGGAGCCAAGAGTATGGAGGGAGGAGAGGAGGAGAGGAGAGGAGGAGAAGGTAGGGGAGGAGGGGAGGGGAGGGGAGGAGACAGGACTATGGAGGGAGGAGAGCAAGAGAGGTGAGGAGGAGAGGAGGGTAGGGGAGGAGCCAAGAGTATGGAGGGAGGAGGAGAGGAGGAGAGGAGGGTAGGGGAGGAGCCAAGAGTATGGAGGGAGGAGAGGAGGAGAGGAGAGGAGGAGAGGTGAGGAGGAGAGGAGGGTAGGGTAGGGGAGGAGCCAAGAGTATGGAGGGAGGAGAGGAGGAGAGGTGAGGAGGAGAGGAGGGTAGGGGAGGAGGGGAGGGGAGGAGACAAGACTATGGAGGGAGGAGAGCAGGAGAGGTGAGGAGGAGAGGAGGGTAGGGTAGGGGAGGAGCCAAGAGTATGGAGGGAGGAGAGGAGGAGAGGTGAGGAGGAGAGGAGGGTAGGGAGGAGAAGAGAAGAGAGTACAGAGGGAGAAGTGGGGGAGCAGAGAGGAGGGTAGGGGAGGAGATGAGAGTATGGAGGGAGGAGATGAGAGGAGGAGAGGAGGAGGGGAGGAAATGAGGGGAAAGAGGAGAGGATAGGAGAGGAAAAACAGCACATGGGAAAAGTAAGGGAAAGGCATATTTTCATCCTAGTGTTACTGTAGCTGGGAGCTAGCATCAGAGGCTAACAGCATCAGACAGACACCATCAGACCGACTGCTCGCTGAGAGTAGGCTATGGAGACTGAACCCTAACCCCCTTCCTAACTCCCACTGGGACAGAGATGAGAGAGGGTTGGGATGAGAGGAACAGATGAGCAGACACAGCAGTAGTTGACCCCTTAATAATCATGCTCTGACGGGAGAATTCAGAGCGAGAGAGAAATAGGGGAGGTAGATACACAACCACATATAAGCAGAGAATAAACAGGGAACAGAGAGATAGAAATAGGGGAGGTAGATACACAACCACATATCAGCAGAGAATAAACAGGGAACAGAGAGATAGAAATAGGGGAGGTAGATACACAACCACATATCAGCAGAGAATAACAGGGAACAGAGAGATAGAAATAGGGGAGGTAGATACACAACCACGTATAAGCAGAGAATAAACAGGGAACAGAGAGATAGAAATAGGGGAGGTAGATACACAACCACGTATAAGCAGAGAATAAACAGGGAACAGAGAGATAGAAATAGGGGAGGTAGATACACAACCACATATAAGCAGAGAATAAACAGGGAACAGAGAGATAGAAATAGGGGAGGTAGATACACAACCACATATAAGCAGAGAATAAACAGGGAACAGAGAGATAGAATGGGTGAGGGGGGAAGGACAGGTGTACACATGAACACATACATGGGAGGTGAAAGAGGGACGAGCAAGAGAAAGAAAAGAAAGAAAGTAAAGCTATGTGAACTTTGCGGTGCCGGACTTTTTCATCAACAGGCAGCAGGGGAGGCAGCAGCAGCAGGGAAGGCAGCAGCAGCAGGGTAATTAGAGTGTGACTCCAGGGACCCCAGAAGAACTTCCAGGAGAGAGATTAGACAAGAACTCCCTCCCTCCCTCCCTCCACTCCCTCCCCTCCCCTCCCTCCCCTCCCTCCCTCCCTCCCTCCCTCCCTCCCTCCCCCTCCCTCCTCCCTCCCTCTTCTCAGGGTCTTATCCCACTGCCTTTCTCTCTAGGGAGTCATCAGTCTACTCCTCCTCTGTCTTTAAAACAGTCTGGATAGTAGAGGGCTGCATGCTGGAAATCACACAACCACAGTTTTCCCCTGGGGGCAAGAAAAAGTCTGAAAAAAAAGGCTTACGCTGGATTCTCTGGTGGACACTGAGCTTTCTAAGCCAATAGAAATCTGTATGTACAATCAGACTCTTTCCTAGTGAAGATACTGTAATGTGGATTATAATACTGTCACAAGTCACTGAGCAAATAATGGGCCAGTCCATGCATGGACTGTCATGAACCAGAGTGTCATTTGACCTTTAGCCAGTGCTATAGCAGCATATGCCAAGATGCTGGCTGGGGCAGTGGGCACATGCTAACTAACAGTAGCCCCGCAGCTAGCTAACTGGAGCATGTTGCTAAGTGGGGCACAGCCACTGGTTGACTGCCATCACCATCAGGCCACAGATAGAACAATGAGACAGATATTTCACCAGATGTATAAATGTGAAGCATCCGCTTGGCGTTTCCACTCACTAACAAGTATGGTGGTGAGAGGAAGCCCAGCGGCTGGCAGTGGGAGAAGATGGAACCAGAAGGATTTTGGACGACATTCTGCCAATTTCCTCATCAATTAAACATTTGATCTCAATACGGTTTTCTGTGCTATTCCCAAAACTAAAATTTTTTACAAGTAGAGTAGACAAAGTTTTGTTAGAATGTAACTTTTGCCAAAATTTTAACAAATGGCATTGTTTAGAAGGAGAGCAAAGGCAAATTGAGTTGTTACATACAGTACACACACACTTTACAGAGTAGGCGTTCCCTAACGAAAATATGCAAATGCTTGCTAGAATGTGCCAATAGGATCTCGCTAGCTGGCGCTTGGCTCTGCCAACCTCCTTGCTTGTTCTGACCACTTTGACTAATTTGTTCCCATTGGAAACGACAGGCTGTGATCTATCTTGGGTTAGCATGTTGCTAACTGGAGCACAACTATGTTTGACTTGCCCCAGGGTGCTAGCATGTTGCTAATATAAACATGCTAATATAGCTGACACTTTCTTCCAAAGCAATTGACTATAGTGAGTGCATAGCCTACATTTTCACATTGGTGACCCCAGTGGACCACATATTCTTGATGCTATCTGGAGCAGAGCTCTGGTTGTCAAGCTGCGATTAGGCTGGACTAACTGTCCTGTATTTGTACTAGCCCAGATGTGACTGTGAATAACAAGACAAGGTGATCCTTCTGCTCCATATTCACATTAGAGATGGCTGGCCTCGACAAACTGGCTGACGCACAAAGATAGCTGACTGACTGTCCCTGGGCGTTATACCGTCCCTCCAACAAATCACTCTCACTGTCTGTCTGTCTGTCTGTCTGTCTGTCTGTCTGTCTGTCTGTCTGTCTGTCTGTCTGTCTGTCTGTCTGTCTGTCTGTCTGTCTGTCTGTCTGTCTGTCTGTCTGTCTGTCTGTCTCTCTCTCTCTCTCTCTCTCTCTCTCTCTCTCGTCCTCTCTCTCTCTCTCTCTCTCTCGTCCTCTCTCTCTCTCTCTCTCTCTCTCTCTCTCTCTCTCTCTCTCTCTCTCTCTCTCTCTCTCGTCCTCTCTCTCTCTCTCTCTCGTCCTCCCTCTCTCTCTCTCTCTCTCATCCTCTCTCTCTCTCTCTCTCTCTCTCATCCTCTCTCTCTCTCTCTCTCTCTCTCTCTCTCCCTCTCAACACAGTGTTGTAACGATGTGCAAATAGTTAAAGTACAAAAGGGAAAAGCAATAAGCATAAATATGGGTTTTTATTTACAATGGTGTTTGTTCTTCACTGGTTGCCCTTTTCTTGTGGCAACAGGTCACACATCTCTCTTTAGCCTCTCTACACTCTGCCAAGTGCACACATATAGTTAGGTGAATGATGTCAAGAATCTCACATTTCCTTTGGAGATATTCCAGAAGGAAGTACAATAACCCTGGGTGAGAATTTGAAATGAATAGAACCATCCTCAGCATTCCGTGACAAGTTCCTCCGATTCCCTTCTATGTCACCATCGTTGTCGTATGGTCCTATCCCTCTTCATGTCATTCTAGTCAGCCACCCCCACACCTCCCCATCCCCCTCATCCCCCCAATCCTTACGTAGCCTTGTATGAGCAGTCACCACTATGTGAACAAACTCTCCCATTTGGAAATAAGGTGAGCTGGGGAAGCAGCTGTCTATGGCAGAATACAGCATACATTGATATAATGTACTTGGCTAAAAGTAGATTCCCTCATCGCAGCAGAACAGATGGGTATTCAATGTGTACATTCATTCAGTCAACCTGTATATGAATTCAGTTAACCTGTATATGAATTCAGTCAACCTGTATATGAATTCAGTCAACCTGTATATGAATTCAGTCAACCTGTATATGAATTCAGTCAACCTGTATATTAATTCAGTCAACCTGTAAATGAATTCAGTCAACCTGTATATGAATTCAGTCAACCTGTATATTAATAAAACCATACAGGGTTTCCGCCCGAACAGGAATAAGTTGAAATGTATAATTTATCATTTATTTTAACCCGAAATTTGTCCGGAGGCATACACACTGTAACACATGGTTTTGTATCAATTATGAAACAAGTCTTACAAATCACTATGCACAGAAACCATGACTTACAATAATAATGTGGGGTAGAAACCAAACCATGACTTTTTACTATGCCAATAATCCTTCACTCTGACGTCAGTATTATGAAGCCAAATGTCAGGTCCAGTATTCCAATCAACTACTGTTGAGCTGAAGGACACAGTGAAGTGAAACAGATCAGATGAAAACATACACCTCAGTGGTACAGTACTGTACAATGACATGCACACCCTCACTCACACGCCATACAGTAGTCAACTGCGTTTCCGGCAGCCTTCTACAACGCCATTAACAAGCTGTAGGAATCAGACAGTTCCCCTGGCATACAGTAGAGTACAGTAGAGAACAGGAGAGTACAGTAGAGTAGAGTAGAGAACAGTAGAGTACAGTAGAGAACAGGAGAGTACAGTAGAGTACAGTAGAGAACAGGAGAGTACAGTAGAGAACAGGAGAGTACAGTAGAGAACAGGAGAGTACAGTAGAGAACAGCAGAGTACAGAAGAGAACAGTAGAGAACAGTAGAGTACAGTAGAGAGCAGTAGAGTACAGTAGAGAACAGGAGAGTACAGTAGAGTACAGTAGAGGACAGTAGGGTACAGTAGAGTACAGTAGATTAGAGAACACCAGAGAACAGTACAGTAGAGTACAATAGTACAGTAGAGTACAGTAGAGTACAATAGTGAACAGTAGAGAACAGAAGGGAACAGTAGAGTATAGCAGAGAACAGTAGAGTACAGAAGGAAACAGTAGAGAACAGTAGAGAACAGTAGAGAACAGTAGAGTATAGTAGGATACAGTAGAGTACAGAAGGAAACAGGAGAGTACAATAGTGAACAGTAGAGAACAGAAGGGAACAGGAGAGTACAATAGAGAACAGTAGAGTACAGTAGAGAACAGTAGAATACAGAAGGGAACAGTAGAGAACAGTCGAGTACAGTAGAGTTAATAAGGAAAAGAGCTCTGTACCTTTGTTTCTACCTATAGATATGCAGAAGAAGGGATCCATGGAGGAAGAGCGGGAGAGTGGCGTCCCGGGTTGAGAGGAGGGCAGGAAAGAAAGGAGAAAAAAGGAGGCTTGAACTACTGTTATTCATCTATAAGGCAGTAAGTAAGGGAGTAAGAACTACCAACCTTTACACCCCCTGCCAAGCATTGAGTAACATGCATGCAAACAGATCATAGCCCAGAGTGGTAGATGCATTCAAATGAAAGATACACACACACACACACACACAAATCTCTCTCTGCATGCCACATAGCGTCCCCCGAAGTGTTCTCATGTTCAGGGCCAAGTCACAGTGACCCTGTATAAACTGCATCAGCTGCATCATGCTAGGATCATCCTCCTCCATGTCTTCTCACATAGCACCAGAGTGGACTAGGAGCCTGTATATGTCATGTGCCACTAACTGCTTGCCAGCTCATACATGTGTGAGGCTGACAGGGATGTGGGGGTGACGGGAGAATATTGTAGTGTGGGACTGTGTTGTTAGGCCAGAGTCCAGGCAGAGTAGCATCTTCCCCTGAACTGCAATGCACACACACGCAAACACACATATGGAGGAAGCATTCACATACATGTGCACACACTCTCTCTCTCTCTCTCACACACACACACACACACACGCACACACGCACACACGCACACACACACAGTCATTATCTGCTGAGGTCAGGCTAGAGTAGGAAGAGCAGATGTTGCCACTGCATGTTAGACTGTTAGACACAGCAGTGAGCCAACACACCATTATGTAATACAGAGAAACCTGGGGAAGGGGCATGGGAGGGGGCACAGGAGGCACGGGAGGGGGCACGGGGGGCACAGTATGATCAGGACATGCCGTGCAGCTCCATCCTCCCCTGCAACACTACGATGACAGCAGAGCACACTGACACACACTGACAGGTAGAGGAGATGTGGCTGCGAAGAGGCAGTGCACAGAGAAACACACACACTCAATCTGACCCCAAAGCAGGCGAGGAGAGAGAAAAGAAGAGATCGTACCTGACTCAGATGCCTTCAGATGTGCTAAGCCTTGAGGGAGAAGAAGAAGGCGAGATGGAGACAGAGAGTATAAGAACACACCAATACTGCTGCATTGTGGTCAGGCATGCTTCGCTTTAAAGGCAAAGCATGGCTATCAACACTGAAAACAAAGCTTTCCGTAGGGCATGGAAAAGCTTCATGTTTAGATCAAAATGTGGTAGAAGCATCAGGCACGACTACGCTGCAAAAATGTTAATCATGTTGATTTCTATAGGCCTATTGATAGACCAGTTTATTTTTGCAGTTTCTGTGATGCATGTGGACATTGTAATATTTCTTACGTTCGTATTTACTTTATTATCTTGCTGTCTGAAAATGTGTCCTGTAACTATTGAACCCTCTCCTCCTTCCGTATGTGAGTCTCATCTGAGAAACAGAACTCACCTGGTTTCCTCTGAACGGCTGCTGAGGAGTTAGCAGGGAGAGGGAAGAGAAGGCAGAGAGATACCTAGCATTAGCATCACACTGCTTTGGCTTGCATGGTGTCTATCATGCAAAATAAATACCTAACAACACACGGAAGCATTATTTTTCTGTTAACATGTAAAGGACCAGAGCTGTCCCTGTACATGCCTGTTTAAAAATAACAACACCAAAAAAATCCTGTGGAGAGAAGAACACATGAAACATCTGTCCCATCCTTTCAGGGAACCAGATTGTACATTGTAAATCATCATCAATTAATCTGATTAATTGTATTAATTAAACAACTCTTTCACATCGCAGCAAATATTTCAGGAGAGACATAATATTTAGCATTGTATATACCACAGTGTTCCTCACATACACATAGTTAAAGATAGAGAGGCATAAATCCCAGCTCCTGTAGAGAGCCAGATGTGGATTTATGATGTTGTGAGGTTTGTGGATATCTAGAAACCCCCCGGACCGATCCCCCCCCCCCCCCCCCCCCCCCCCCCGCCAACCCAACCCTCCGCCACCAACCCCTAGAGTTCACTTCACTGCCGACCCAAATCCTTTCTGCACACCATCACAACCTCCCCTGACTTCACATTGGCTTGTAGGAATGCACACTGTTTACTCCTTCAGGGGTTCAGCTTCGTTTTCATCGGGTAAAAAATGATTGAAAGTTACAGCCCTGAAACTCAACACCCAGAGGCCCAACGCTGCAAGCCTCGGAGGATGTTGAACCTACATAAATGTTTAGTCTATATTATTTCTAGCTCTAGAGTGTCATGTAAAAAAAAAAAAAAATTACACATTGAATTTACACACATGAAGTAACCGCACAACGGGATGCCATGAATTCTCACACGGCCATGCTACAGCTGTCTTCGGCTATCCCTCCTTAACCTCAAGACATCTTAACCCTGGCCACTCGGCCGTGTGTGTGTGTGTGTGTGTGTGTGTGTGTGTGTGTGTGTGTGTGTGTGTGTGTGTGTGTGTGTGTGTGTGTGTGTGTGTGTGTGTGTGTGTATGTGTGTGTGTGTGTGTGTGCGAGCGAGTGCGCATGTAGCTGGAACGGTTGTAAAAGCTAAATGCCAACAGATTTCTTTAATCAGCCCCTGAGAGCAACATGTAGTGGGAGGAAATGAAACAGATCGTAATTAAGAAGGACTGTATTAGATGTTTAAAGTGCCAGGCTAATACGCCATATCAGATATTAATTTGATTCAAAGCAATTAACGCTAGCTGCCGTGGTTAGATCTCTGGCCGGCCGGCCACACCGGAGGCCATTCAATTCCCACCCAACCAACCAACCAGCGTGTGGGAAGAGGGTTTCTTGTATTTATTTGATAGATAGCAAGTGGTTAAAGTGAAGGGCATACACTCAAAATGGCCACTCCATCGTGTTATCTGCATGGAGGCTGTAAATTCCCACTGAACATGTGGGAAGAGGGTTATTTTTATTTTGTGCTGATAGCTGTAGCTATCTATAGTGGTTATAGTAGTAGAGTGGAGGGCATGATGGAGGTACTCAAAATGGCCACTCAGTCCTGCTACCTGTGCCCATGTTGTTCACTGACGGCCATGTTGTTCGCTGACAGCCATGTTGTTCATTGACAGCCATGTTTTTCACTGATGGCCATGTTGTTCATTGACGGCCATCTTGTTCGCTGACGGCCATGTTGTTCGCTGACGGCCATGTTGTTCGCTGACGGCCATGTTGTTCGCTGACGGCCATGTTGTTCGCTGACGGCCATGTTGTTACTCATGTTAATGTGACACGGTCGACAAATACTCAATGGATATTGCAACATAAAAAAAAATCCAAAAATGGAGGCACCACCTGCAGAAACAGCTAATGTTTCAGTAGCTGAAGTAGCCAGATTACGGAGTACGACATTGGCTCACAGGGTTAAAGACAAGGAGCGAAGGGCGAAAGACTAAAGAAGGGAGGTAGCAGAAGCCTGATAGACAGCATCCCTGCAGGCGAGAGGGGGATTTGGTGTCCCTGGCGCGTGTGTGTTTGTGAAATGCTGGGTTGCAAAACACATGCAGCTAAAGCTTTCCCCCTTCCCTTCACAGAGCTGCAGTGTCCAGAACAAGCCAATGGACGGCAGATAGGAGAACATGTGGTTCCTGTGTAATCCTCTTCCTGCTCCACTTTACCAGCCGCAGCAGCTAGCGACGCCATCCTCCATCCCAGCCCACTGAAATTCTAACGTCACTGTCAGGCTTGGGACCGGACACAAATGCCCTCTGCACTCCGCTTGTGTTGGAATTAGGCGCATGCACGCACACACACACACACGTGCACGCAGAGATACACATACACAGACATGCAAGCACACACACACACATACACATCAGGCAAGTCCTCCCTCTTTTTATTTTTTCCCCCCTGACCTATTTCCATAGTAAGATTATTGTAACAGTCATTTCTCCATGTATGTTTATTAATCCCCAAAGCCGAGATCCTAGGCATCTCTTCAGCACTTGTTTAACAGTTTGTTTGCCCCAGGCTTCAATTACTACTGTTTTCGCAGGGCCGTTTTTACAGTTCAATAAGGTCTTTTTAGACCGCTTATTAAAATGAAGGAAGTTGTAGAAGTCCGATGATGAGAACATGGCAATCAGGTTGTACGTTACATAATCCTAGAGCTTGTGTCGATAGCTCATAATAGCTTTAACATTCTGAATATCTCATTTGTAATTAAAATACCCCTGAGGCGTCCAGTCTTTCAAATGTCAAAATCTATTCATTTAATTTAATAGGTTTGGGAACACAAAACATTACATTTCAAGGCCATATAAGAAACAATGAACAGAGATAAGATATGCCACATTCCAAATGACTCTGCAGAAATCATTAATAATTTTGCACGTTGACTGATGATAGCATTGCCAGCATCGCAAATGGCACCGTATTCCCTATGGGGCTCTGGCCAAAAGTAGTGCACTATGTAGGGAATAGGGTGCCATTTGGGACGCATCCAAATGACTGATGATAACACCACTTCACCGCAATGGCTGTAATATTACCGAACAGCACGGGGGCGAGCAAACGGTGTCTTATTCCAGCCCCTCCGCTCTGACGCACCTAAACACTGATACGCCCTGATCCACATGGGCGGACAGATTGAACATGTGTCTTATGGCCATCTGTTTATTGTCTTATTCTGCAGGTTGGTGGTTTAGGGCTGAGCTCTGTGGGCAGGCTGAGGGCTGAGGGCTAGGATAATGATGCCGGTTATGTTACAGCTAGGCTAGCTAGGCTAACACAGTCATCCTGGCAGACTGGGCTCTATGTGGCTCTTTGGGGGTGAGGGCTAAGGGCTGGGATAATGATTATGTTAGAGGTATGCACATCCCAGTCATCCTGGGCTGGGGAATGATGATGGTGCTGATGTAATGTTTAATGATGATGATGTTTCAACTAGCAAGGCTAACTAAGTCATAATATGAAGTTTCAGCTAGCTAAGCTAACCTAATCCTGATTGCTAGTTGCTAATGAAGCTTTTGCTAACTACAGCTAGGCTAACCCAGGGCAGGCTTTGACGATAATGTTGCTGTTGATGATGTTTCAGCTAGCTAGGGCTAACCTAATCATCCTGTGGGGTTAAGGCCTGATGATGATGTTTCTGCTAGGCTAGGCTAAACCCAATCCTCTTGTTTCAGCTACTATAATATAGGCTAAACTAACCCATTGTCACTTGATTAGTTTAGCCTATAGTTCATGTACACATTCAAATGCTAATCACTGAATTGCACTACACTGTACATTGCATACACGGCCTTTAAGCAGTCTAGGTTGAAGTTAACAACTGTGAAAACTATGAGAGGAGCATACGTCATACAGCCCATCCCAGTCTAAATGCTAAATGCTTCTGAGGCCTAGTGGGCCTTGCCATCTGCCTACTGTATGAATCCTGCTCCAGGGCCCGCTAGGATAACTCTAACTGCAGCTGTGTGTGTGTGTGTGTGTGTGTGTGTGTGTGTGTGTGTGTGTGTGTGTGTGTGTGTGTGTGTGTGTGTGTGTGTGTGTGTGTGTGTGTGTGTGTGTGTGTGTGTGTGTGTATGTGTGTGTGTGTGTCTTTAGCCATGCAGCCAGCCAGTCTGCCTTACATATACACACACACACACACACACACACACAAACACAAACACACACGCACACACACAGTAAACACTTACAGGTCCGACAGATTGCACCCATTACTCATTAGCGTAACACATGATGCAGCATAAAAATCCTCAATCAGTCTCACAGACACTACACAGACACTACACAGACACAGACTTAAGAATGGTTGTGTCTCTAATGTCTCATGTGCTGACGGTGATGTTAAGCAATGTGGGCAAAATATGCTCTCTGTATTGTACTGCAGTGCAATAGTGTCTGAAGAAAAAACCACATGCTTTAGCAGTTGTAGACATACTGTAACAATAAGAACTCCCTATAAGGCGTTGTCGATTGCAGATGTCAGTTTGAATTTAGTGTGGTATTTGTCCCAGAGTTTCCTGGTCAAATTAGCCATTTCTGCTCTCATTATCCTCCTAATTATGCTTCAGCGTCTCTGCGGCGTAATCAACAATCAGCCACATAAATTAATCGGAGGGAGAGATATAGAGGGGTGGGGGAGAGAGAGAGAGAGAGAGAGAGAGAGAGAGAGAGAGAGACAGAGAGACAGAGAGACAGAGAGAGAGAGAGGGAGAGAGAGAGACAGAGAGACAGAGAGACAGAGAGACAGAGAGAGAGAGCGAGAGAGAGAGAGAGAGCGAGAAAGAGAGAGAGACAAAGAGAGAGAGTAAGAGCGAGAGAGAGGGAGAGAGAGAGAGAGAGAGAGAGAGAGAGAGAGAGAGAGATTGGAAAGCTGTGTGCGTGCTGGACACAGGGGGCTGTTCCAGTTAGCACAGCAGGAGAGTGCTCTCAGTGCTGTGCTCCTGTCTAGTGGCGTTTGTCCTCTCCGCCAATAGGAGTGCTGCGTTGTAAATTAGAAGCACTGCCCTGGGGCGGTGACATGGCCCTCTATTCAACCGTCATCCTGAATCACAAGCAACCTATTAAATCTCAGTTGTTTTAGCACAAGAATGTTATCGCTCCCATGGCAGCTCTGTGTCGGCCTGAGAGAAGCTCTCAAATGAATGGATGGATCTCTTCTCCTCTCCTCATTTTTAGACAGTGGCTGAGAGAGAACGGAACCAGACTAAAGGATAACGCCCAGTCACTGAGACTGACAGTGCAGCGGACATGTATGGTTTTCTGACATACCATATCTTGTGTTTTGGAATGCTAAGCATAGCAGTGGGGTGGAGTAAATAGCTAGTAATGTTTGAAACCCTAAAACAATTAGAACCAGAAATGGGAAAAAGAGCTGCAGTATAAGGTAACAAGCCACAAATGGAGGAGTACTCAGTGTGCATTCATCCCCTGTATTTCAAGATGGAGTTGCGTCATTATTCAACCTTTCACTCTGGCCTAACCAGCCAGGAAGTGACCTAACCAGGCAGTAACGGGAAGTGGGTCAGCAGTGAATCAAACTCAGCCTTCATGGGTCTCTAGTCTCTAAGTCACCCAATACACTCCAGACCGATGAAAAAGAGGAAGGAGGTGATGTTGTCTGAGAGATACGGTAGCTTCCTGTCTCATGAAGGCAGAACTAAGGACTAAAGTAGGAATTTACTATGAGCTTTGTCAGAGCACTACATTAAGACACATAGCAGAGGTAGCCTTGGCATAAGTGACCAAGAGGAGAAAGATAAAGCTGTTCCTTATTATTCAAACCATTTTGTACCTTCTGGCCCCTGTAACACTTGCAGGAGCTGAATATATGGGAAGAAAAATGACTGAACATTGTAATATGATTCTTATCAAAGAATATTGCATCCCTGTACAGATTTCTCATGAAAGTAATAATAGAATGCAGAGACGGTATATCACTTCCAATATGACTCCCACATAAAACATACAATTCATTTGAAATAAACTGTGAAAGAGGAACCACCCACACAGAGATGTCCATGTTTTCTGTTCGAGCTGAATCTGTCGACATGCTCTTGTACATAGTTTTTTTTCGACATGGAAATGGTACAGTGTAGCAAAAACCTTGGAGAAAAGAGTCAGTTCGTTCAATTCAAATATTGTATAAACACATTTAGCATTCATTATTTGTACCTTGCTGTCTACATTCAACAAAGACATTGGTCAGTAAGACTGAACGATCTTACCTTCACCGCAGGTCCGTCCGGTATATCCAGTTCTGGAGCAGTCACAGTACGGTTCTCCATCAGCCATGGAGCAGTGGCCTCCGTTCTCACATGGGTTCTCTGTACAGAGACCCATCATCTCCAGACGCACCTTCTGACTGTTGATCAGCGTGGGAACCTTGTTCCCGTAATTCAGGTCTGTGATAACTCCTTTGAACGGTGGCAGCTCTCTAACCGTCGGCAGGGTGATTGCCGAGGTCCTGATGTCTCCGGGTACACCTCCGAGGAAGAGGTCGCTGACGATCTTCATGAACTGGCGCTGTGGTCGAACCTCGTCCGCCTTGGTCTGCCCGTCCAGGGCTAGGACCGTTCTGAGGTTGTGTCGGCTGACTGTAGCAAAATGCCAGCGGCTGTCGTTGACCGATTTCTCAGAGGTGACCGTGGTCTCGGCGCAGTCGACACTGAAGCAGAGCTGGAGCTTCCCGTCCGTTACCGTGAGGAGCAGGAAGTCGCAGTAGCCGCCATCGTCAAAGTAGAGGATCAGGGCATCGGACGCGGCTGTCTTGAACTGGAAGGTGAGCTCACTTCTGGTGCTGGCGT
The DNA here is from genome assembly GCF_002021735.2 of Oncorhynchus kisutch. NCBI lineage: Eukaryota > Metazoa > Chordata > Actinopteri > Salmoniformes > Salmonidae > Oncorhynchus > Oncorhynchus kisutch. The sequence goes on along the minus strand of NC_034185.2, from coordinate 31,291,022 downwards.
CCCAGCGGACATACCGAGCCCACTGACCCTCGGAGCCTGTGAACTCCAGACCCTGGCACAGGCCCAACAGAGTACTGAGCAGCAGGAGAACACGCTGGGAGAGACTAAAGGGATGCATTATAGAAAAAATACGTAGGGTAGACTGTGCCGGTTGGGGTTAGATGTTAGAGGGAGAGATCCTTAGATTGTCAATAGCATCAGGTGTGTTTTTTGTTTCAAAGACTGATATATTTCATGTACTGTATGTCCCAAGCGTGCAATGTTTTATTTAAGAAGATGACGCAATATCCTTTTGATATAGACCAGAGGCTATTTAAAGGAGGAAAATCCTCCTGTCGAATCCCAGTCTTCCAATCCGAGAAGAGAGGAAAAGGAGTAAATATCCGTCTTCCTACCTAAGGATCGACAATGCTGGTCCTCAGTGTGTTCTGTCAGTGATACAGAGGCCCATCCGATGATTTTCCTTTGAGGCGACTGCAAGGATTAAAACAGACGGCGACCATCTTGGCTTCAGATCCGTAGCCACGCCCCGTGGCACTGTGCTGTATGTTCTAGTCCAGTTTCAGGCCTTGCAGAACTTCCCGTATCTGCAAAACAGAAATTCTATCATTATTCCGTATAGTTACTCAGCTCACCAAAAAACATGATTACACTGTAGGTTCCACAAAGGGAGAAACATAACAGTCTAAATCAGCATAAAATGTGCTGGTCCAGCCTTAGGCAAACCAAAGCTGTAACTGAAAAACAACAGGAATTGTTTCATTATTCGCACGTAAGAGTACCAGCTCACCAAAAGCATTTATTGACTATTGGCTAATGGCTAATTGCCCCTGAGGGGACAAATGAAGTTGTATTGAAATGAATATAGCGCCAGAAATAGAGGTTCAAAACACACAAAATCATCATAAAAATAATGATTTACAAGTATACCTTCCAAAAATCATCATGTGAGAAAATTGCCCTTTTATGTGCTACAATCAACTGAGCTAATGAGAGCCTAGTTTGTAAAACTCTGATTTGGTCTCATCTCAGTGATCAAATAGTATAAACATACATTAAAGGTTTATCATAATATTTTTCATTTTTGGACGTGGTCTACCAATCACTTGTTTTATCTGAATAGCAACTGGTGTTATCTTCAGGCTTTAAGATGACTAAAATAAGATTATCATTATATACACTGAGAGTTGAAGGCTTGAATTGTAGTGTCCCATTCAGTCAGCATAGAAATATTATGAAAATAAGCAATCTTTCTGGTTACCAGAATCTGGTGTTCAGGTTTCTTGGGCTTCAGGAATAAGACCAAAAAATAAAGCCTCAGGCCTTGAAAAACAAAAGATAAAGAACTTTTTTAGAAGTAAGAGGAAATCGTTGAACCTGCTGTGGTCAAGGCTAAGACGGCCCCTGTGCAATGAGTGGATCTTACGCAGGTGTTCTAAAGCTCATATCAGACTGAGAGCATAAATGCTTCCATGGTAGTTCTTCATGAGTTTTAGTTTAGGAAACGATCTCGCTGCAGAAGCGGCACTTACAGAGGTGATAAAAACAGCTTGATTGCCGTAGCAACGTCAGGGAAACTGGGCAGAAGGGAGTGCTGCTTCAAATGCAGCAATTCTGCAGCATCTTTGACTGAGCCTCTCTCATTCTGCTTAATTGCCGGGCCTCAACACGTTACTGAAAGTGATGAACTGTATAGGAAGCTCTGGGGACAGGTCGTCTGGATACTGGACAACCAATACGTTGGTAAACAGGCAATAATCTTTAGCGGACAACAGTTCTTGAGGGATTGAACAAAAAAAGTGATTTGCAATTCCGTTCATACTGGTTAAACTGCGTTTGAGTTGTGTGGTTGCAATATCTACAGTCCCTTATCTGGTATATATTGGCATGCGTCCTTCAAGACTAAGTTTAAATTGTGTGTAGCGCAATGGACATACAGTATAATGCACAATGTCTCTGGAAAGACTTGTCTGGGTTGTCAATACTCGGTATGGAAAACAGTTGGGCCCACAACCTGCCCCTACAGGCCGTGGTGAAAACATTATTTTGCACACAAAAATGCAAAGCGACACAGTCAAATACTGTACCTACTGTAGGCCTGTACATAGAAAAAAAGAGAGAGATAAGCAGCAAGGAGGACTTCAGGAGACCAGGGAAGTCTCTCAAGTTAGATGACATTTTATTTTATTAAATGTAATTTACCTTGAATATTGTAACCCACTGAGTTCAACAATAAATAGTGGCTGAAATTATCCTCAAGCCGACTGCTTTTTTCCTCATTGATAAGGTATTTATTTGATGTGTCATTTATAACAAAATAGCAGCTAAATACTGTATATAGATATACACTCTATGGCCAAAAGTATGTGGACTTAGCTATTTAAGCCACACCCATTGCTGACAGGTGACAGAAATGCAATCTCCAAAGACAAATATTGTCAGTAAAATGGTTTGTACTGAAGAGCTCAGTGACTTTCAATGTCGCACCGTCGTAGGATGCCACCTTTCCAACAAGTCAGTTTGTCAAATTTCTGCCCTGCTAGAGCTGCCCCAGTCAACTGTAAGTGCTGTTATTGTGAAGTGGAAACGTTTAGGAGCAACAATGACTCAGCCGCGAAGTGGTAGGCCACACAAGCTCACAAAATGAGACCACAGAGTGCTGAAGAGAATAGCAAGTCAAAATCGCCTGTCCTCAGTTTCAACAATCACTATCAAGTTCCAAACTGCCTCTGGAAGCAAGGTAAGCACAAGAACTGGTCGCCGGGAGCTTCATGAAATGGGTTTCCATGGCCAAGCAGCCACACACAAGCCTAAGATCCCCATATGCAATGCCAAGCGTCGGCTGATGTGGTGTAAAGCTCACTGTCATTGGACTCTGGAGCAGTGGAAACGCGTTTTCTCGAGTGAATGACGCTTCACCATCTGGCAGTCTGACGGACAAATCTGGGTTTGACCGATGCCAGGAGAACGCTACGTGCCCCAATGCGTAGTACCAACTGTAAAGTTTGATGGAGGAGGGATAATGGTCTGGGGCTGTTTTTCATTGTTCAGGCTAGGCCCATTAGTTCCTGTGAAGGGAAATCTTAACGCTACGTCCTAGATGATTCTGTGCTTCCAAATTTGTGGCAACAGTTTGGGGAAGGCCCTTTTCTGCAAAAAGCGAGGTCCATACAGAAATGGTTTGTCAAGATCGGTGTGGAAGAACTTGACTGGCCTGTAGCTCTTGTGGCTGAATGGAAGCAAATCCCCGCAGCAATGTTCCAACATCTAGTGGAAAGCATTCCCAGAAGAGTGGAGGCTGTTAAAGCAGCAAAAGGGGGACCAACTCCATATTAATGCTCATAATGTTTTCAATGAGATGTTCGACGAGCAGGTGTCCAGATACTTTTTGCCATGTAGTGTAGATAGTAGGCTACACTGCAGGATGAAACACAACATCTTTCAATCAAAGCCGGGAGAGAGCACGAGGATGGCTCATATCATGCAGGTTTAGGTATGCTATACAGGACAGTTGTACATTTTAAAAATATATATTTTGGTAGCTGGTTAGTATGCTGTTGCATATGATTCAATTTTTTTTTACAATCTGCAATGTTTCTATTTCCAGCTTTAATAACTGAACAAGTAATTACATTATTGCCGCCAGCCAGCAGTCTAAATGGCAGCATTGTGACACCGTGTAAAGGTTTGTCAAATGTTAGGTTTAACATAAGATAATGATAATCAAATACGCCTCCCAATAAACATGCATCCATTAGCTAAAGCAAATCTATAGGCTGCCAGTGGAGGCTCTTCAGAAGAGGAAGGGGAGGACCGTCCTTCTCAGTGAATTTCATAAATGTTTTAATTGTAAAACATTTAAAAATGTATCCTTTTTAGATAAAACTACACAAAATATAATCATGTCATCAGATAACTGATTAAAACACTATTTTGCAAAGAAGGTCGACAGTAGCCTCAACAGCATTCTGTAGGGTAGCACCATGGTGCAGACAGAGGACAGCTAGCTTCCGTCCTCCTCTGGGTACATTGACTTCAAAACAAAACATAGGAGGCTCATGGTTTTCACCCCATTCCATTGACTTACACAATAATTATGACAAGTTCTGGAGTATGTCATCCAGCCTATCAGAGCTCTTGCAGCATAAACTGACATGTTGTCCACTCAATCAAAGGAACAGAGAATTAATCTACCAATGAAAGCATAAGATACAGCTTTCTAGCACTGCAGTGTATAAAATGTGGCGAGTAGTTGACTCGAAGAGAGAGAAACACAATAGTTTAACAGTTTTGAACAAATATATTTCTTCCAAAATTAAGCAAAAGCCAGAGAGAAATATATACAGTTGAAGTCGGAAGTTTACATACACCTTAGCCAAATACATTTAAAAACTCAGTTTTTCACAATTCCTGACATTTAATCCTCATACAAATTCCCTGTTTTAGGTCAGTTAGGATCACCACTTTATTTTAAGAATGTGACATGTCAGAATAATAGTAGAGAGATTAATTCCCAGTGGGTCAGAAGTTTACATACACTCAATTAGTATTTGGTAGCAATGCCTCTTTGTTTAACTTGGGTCAAACGTTTTCGGTAGCCTTCAACAAGCTTCCCACAATAGATTGGGTGAATTTTGGCCCATTCCTCCTGACAGAGCTGGTGTAACTGAGTCAGGTTTGTAGGCCTCCTTGCTCACACACGCTTTTTCTGTTCTGCCCACAAATCTTCTATAGAATCAGGGCTTTGTGATGGCAACTCCAATACTGTCACGGCTGTTGGTGGAAGAAGGTGAGGACCAAGGTGCAGCGTGGTACATGTTCATCCTTTTATTAATGGAACTGAACACTGATGAACAAATCAGCAAGGAGACACCCGAAACAGTTCTGTCTGGAGTGAAGGGCGGCTCTGGCAGTTCCGGAGTGAAGGGCGGCTCTGGCAGCTCTGGAGTGAAGGGAGGCTCTGGCAGCTCCGGAGTGACGGGCGGCTCTGGCAGCTCCGGAGTGACGGACGGCTCTGGCAGCTTCGGAGTGACGGGCGGCTCTGGCAGCTCCGGAGTGACGGGCGGCTCTGGCAGCTCCGGACAGGAGGGCAGCTCTGGAAGCTCCGGACAGGAGTGCGGCTCTGGCAGCTCCGGACAGGAGGGCGGCTCTGGCAGCTCCGGACAGGAGCGTTGCTGCACAGCTATTTTCAGGTCTCTCCAGAGATGTTCAATCGGCTCCAAGTCCGAGCTTAGGCTGGGCCACTCGAGGACATTCAGAGATTTGTCAAGGATCTCTCTGTACTTTGCTCCATTAATCTTTTCCTCGATCCTTGACTAGTCTTCCAATTCCTGCTGCTGAAAAACATCATGCATGATGCTGCCACCACCATGCTTCACCGTAGAGATGGTATTGGCCATGTGATGAGCGTTGCCTGGATTCCTCCAGACGTGACGCATGGCATCCAGGTCAAAGTGTTCACTCTTGGTTTTGTCAGACCAGTGAATCTTGTTTCTCATAGTCTGAGGGCTGTCATAGTTCAAGAGGGCTGTCATGCCTTTTACTGAGCAATGGCATCCGTCTGGCCACTCTACCGTAAAGGCCTGATTGGTGGAGTGCTGCAGAGATGGTTGTACTTCTGGAGGGTTCTCCCATCTCCACAGAGAAACTCTGTATCTCTGTCAGAGTGACCACTGTTTTCTTGGTCACCTGCCTGATCAAGGCCCTTCTCCCCCGATTGCTCAGTTTGACCTAGCTCTAGGAAGAGTCTTGGTGGTTCCAAACTTCTTCCATTTAAGAATGAAGGAGGCCACTGTGTTCTTGGGGACCTTCAATGTTGCAGACCTTTTTTATGTACCCTTTCCCAGATCTGTGCCTCGACCCAATCCTGTCTCGGCGTTTCTACCTTATGACTTGGTTTTTGCTCTGACATGCACTATCAACCTTGGGACCGTATATAGACAGGTGTGTGCCTTTCCAAATCATGTCCAATCAACTGAATTTACCACAGGTGGACTCCAATCAAGTTGTAGAAACATGTCAAGGATAATCAATGGAAACAGGATGCACCTGAGCTCAATTTCGAGTCTCATAGCAAAGGGTCTGAATACTTATGTAAATAAGGTCTTTCTTTTTTTAAATGTAATAATAAAACAGTTTTCACTTTGTCATTACGGTGTATTGTGTGTAGATTGTGAGGGGGGAAATTATTTGATCAATTTTAGAATACGGCTGTAACGTAACGAAATGTGGAAAAAGTGGGACCTATCTGCAGCCTGATAAATTGGACTAATTATCCAGCAGCGCCACAATCCCTCTCATTAACATATCTTTAGTTACCATCACAAACAGCTATTGATAAAGATGAAATGAATGCGAGTCAATTGATGGGGTAACTCCTATAATTGTATTTTTTTTTAATTACATTTAGAAATATAAATACACATAGTTTCCAAAGCAAAAGGATCCAAACTTTATACTTATCTACCTTTTTTAATGTTTGTTTTCTTTTTCTCTTTGAGTGGCAGCCCACAGAATTTGTATATTGTACCTGTAACCTTATACAAACAGAACCGCAGGCCTACATGTGTACTCAACCAGCCTTCTGCTCTTGTAGTCGTATTGGCCTGGCCATGGTCTCTCGAGCCCCAGACAAAAGCCTAGTCCAATCATGACGATACCAGAACAACGTACTCTGACACACAATAGGTCCTTTAATCACCACCTGCCTGTTCTGAATAGTTCATCTATCTGCATAGAGCAGCCAGCCTGCTATTGAGTTCTGGTAACTGATACACTATGTTAATGCAACGCTGTGCCTCTCGTTGACAACCCCCATGCTAGGCCTGGACCTCCTCGCTCTTGTTACACATCCCGAATGGCACCCTATTCCCTACACAGTAAAGTACTTTTGACCAGAGCCTTATGAGCCTTCGTCAAAAGTAGTGCACTATATAGGGAATATGGTGCCATTTGGTACGGAGACATTCACAACCATCATGCTTGGGTACATATTTATCATGTTTGTTTTTGGATCAGCTGATAAGGACCTAGTCAGGATTGCCATTCAGATGTCAACGGCTTAGTTGGCCTAGTAATTATTAGCCATAGGCCTAGTAATTATCCCTGTCTAAAGGCAAATCCGTCTGGGGATAGTAGGCCTAGAGAGGTTAAAGGGCCTGGAAGGATGTAGTGACCTCTGACCCATTGATACGTTCATGTTATTACTCCTATAATGAGAGATATATAGTGCATTACATTTGACCAAGGGTACATAGAGATCTGGTCAAAAGTAGAGCACTGTGTAGGGAAGAGGGTGCCCTTTTGGATAAAGACCTAGTATCAGCTAATAAGGTACTAGGGTTGCCATTCAGAAGTCATGGTAATAATAGGGGGCCATGGTGCCAATGAAACCTGATATCCAGCTAGCTTTCCTATGAACATTGCCCGTGCAGCCTCTCCCTATCCCTGCCCCAGTCCATCAGGATGAGACGAGTTATTGTATGCACAATACTTTCGGATCAGGTGTCCTTCTCTTGTATTAAAACAATGTTTCAGGGGTCGTATTACAGATTCAGGGACTCCATTATAATAAAACTGTTGGCTTTGCTCCTCTGTATTGGTCTACGTTTTTTTTGTTATTAGGTCTGTAATTGCTGTTGGAGTTCAAACGAATGAATTACGCATTGCCCTGTAGGCCTGTATTTCCCGTTACATATACGCTTAATTATTTAACTGCAGTGTCACGCGATACCGTTACCGTATAGACATTGACTTGGCATAAATGATTAATTTGTCTTCATTGTTGGAGATACAGTATATCGACAACGGTTTCTGTCGACGACTAAACCGGCCGTAATGTATCTCGCAGTCAGTGTGAGCTGAACTCTCCTCTCTCTGCCTCCCTCCTGCTGCGTTCGTTATCTGTCACATTCACTCTGCACGGAGGTTCTCTCTCATTGAAGGGTCGGTTTAATTTCGCATAAAATCAGGCCAAAGAGACTTTGACACGCGATGGAGCGCCACACCGCTGCTTCGAAATGCACAACAAGCACACTTATCAGCTTTGTAGTTTTCTGTCATTACTGTACTTACAGATAATCATGTCATATAGGCTAAATGGGGGCTCGTAGTTTGACTCTCATGGGGTTTACGGTCCACATGAGCTATTTCAAAAGTCAATTCGAATATAGGCCTGCATTCCTGACTAAAACGTGTACCTCAATCCACATGTTTAAAACATCAGTTTGAAAGGTTGCCTTGAACTATAAATATGTAGCCTTATCCTTACATTAAACAGCCTACTGGGATGCCCCGTCCACATGCCTGGCTTAGCAAAGTTTAATTCTTAGACTAAGCCTCATCTCCTGCCATTATACACTATTCCTATCGTTGAAAATAAAATATTTAAAGAGGGCGCAAAGGAAAGATCATTTCAACAGAGATTCAGTAAAAACGTAACCTACTTCGTGATGCTGTCTCTCGTTGCGCTTTTCTCGCGCTCCACGCACGAAGGCAGTCTGGAGGATGTGAGGATTTGACGGACGAGTCGGTAGATGGTTTGGGTTCGTTCCTTCTTGTTTTGGGACATACTTTCGAGATTACAGAGGGATTGATGAATTCGTGTAAATAGTTAATATCACACTTTTCCCACGTAATTCAGATGCCTAGTCCCCGAAAGCTTGGCGCAATGTGGGGAGCGCATGTACTAGTCATTCCACAAAAAGAGTGCCAATATTCATTTTTTAAACTAATGTTATATTAAATGAAGTACCCTTTAATATAGACCACATGGTGAATTCAATAAATGCTCGCCGAAGTGCCAAAATTTAGCATTTTAACACGTCCCTCCGTCAACCTTGTCATTTCTTTAACCTACTTTAACCTACCCAACGTTTCTCCAAGTTTCACCATCATTGTAAAGCCCTCATTATTTTGTTGCTTTGACAATGTAATTTCTGAAGATTAATATTTATTTCACGTGGTTAGCGGTTGAATTAAATATGGCTCTACTTTGAAGGTCAATCCTGTTAAATGAACTGAAGTCTCCTTTTAATATGGAGAAACTATTCCTTTAAAAAGATACAAGCAGGTCATCTGGGTCTAGACTTTTTTTCTCTCCAATTGTCTGGTGTTTTGTGGTGGAATACTGAGCGGGTCTAAGCAGAACAGGTCAACCTGGTAGAGAGACAGGCTTGAAATGTTTTAACAATGACATTTTCGGGTTAACTTGCATTAAATTGCCACTCCCTGTTGCACACAACAAGCTTCCGTTCCCCCTGTCACAACGGGATTCATGGCTGATTTAAGATGTCAACCCTGTTATGGTCAAACATGTTACTTTATTTGGCGCTGACCATACTTTTTGTTCTTCTTCTTTGCCTCTTGAAATGGGAAAACGTGTTTTTAAAATTAAGTTGAACATGTACTCTTTATGACAGAATGTAAAAATGACGTGAAATCAAACGTTTTGGACACTTCGCAAAGGGCACAGAAACGTTTACAGCCGTTTAACAAACGGAAACTTTTTAATGCCTGCATTTCGCTCCTCAACATGACGAGCTATGTGCAGCCTCATAATATGCCTCGACCTTCTCCACAAATCGTCTGTTTCAAATGCCATATTAACCTATAAATATAACCTATTTTGTGTTTTGCGTGGACACGTCGTCTAGGTCCATGCGAAATAGTCCATGCGAAATGAATGTGACTCACTGTAATCATATCCAAAGATAAGCTTGTGAACAATTACAAATACACCCAACACGGTGTTATAAGCTATAGCCTAGGCTACTTGAGTCTTTTTATCCGCTACACTCAATACATTAAAGAACATAATATATACTTCGATTCTTACCTTTATTTATGTTGTATAGATCCAAACAATATCCCAATAATCCAAAACAAAGTCCCATATACAGCAACACGCTCTTTGGTTTTAGCACATCCAGTATAGGGTCGTGATGCTGGTGGTGATGATGAGGGGATGAGAAGGTTATTAACAGTGATGCGCGCAGCGCAGTAGCCTAGTGCTGAACAGAACAGCAGTGTCTCTCTATCCCTGACTCGAGCCTGTCTCTCTCTCTTTGTGAACGCGCTTATCCCAGGGCCGTTCGCTCTCCTCAGCGCAACTGATGGGCTCGTACTGGACTCTCACTCACTCTCACGTCCCGCCCTCTACTCACTCCCCAAAACACGCCATTTAAAGACGTAGACAAGACGACTGAAAGGAGGGAAAGTTTGGCCCTCAGACCAAGAAAGCCTAATGTCAAAATCATCGTGCTGAGCTGTGTAGCCTATATGTTTTGAGTCGTTTTGTGGTCAATTGCCAGGCGTTGTGATTCTCATTATGAGCCACTTTTTATTATAAGCCTAATTCCCCTACTAGGAGAGGCTACTAGGGCTGGCACTCTTAGGGATTGTGATTTTAAATAGCCAAAAGTGAAAGCTTGACTTGTTTTTCGGTTGTCATGCAATGACACGGTACTCTCTCGAATCTGAAAGTAGTGACTCTGTCCATGGTGCTGAAGTGATAAACAGAGACTGGCAGCTTGAATGTTTCACGAGTCACGACTGCTGATGCATGACGTGTTTTAAGTGGCTTTATGAGTCACTTATGGTACATATTTGTTACCTTTGGTAGTCCTCCTTTTGACCTACATTACAATAGGCTATTATTATCCAATGAAATGTGACGTTTGTCAAGGTAGGCCTAAGGGCATGCTATAATGATGCTGTTGCAGCCCTTTACTTGGCAATGCAAGCTGATGGTTGTGCCCTGAAATGTGTCCTGGCCCTTATCAGTTCTATAGGGTAGCCATGTCTTGTAGGGCTGAGATCAAAGCTAATCTGGTGTAGTGACATATGAGGTAGGCCTATGTGGTTAAACAATGTACAGATATAATGATTAGATCAGTATCCATGTCTAATGATAGAGGGGGGAGTGAGTGGGATGTAGGGAGGGGAGAGGGAGAGAGACAGTAACTCCCCTGAGAAATAATAGGATGGCATTTGGTAATAGCACGCACGGACACACACACACACACATGCGCACGCACGCACACACATACACACAGAGGCCTGGGCAGTGATGATATAAACATGGTCATAATGAGAAGCACTGTCCATGAGAGCACTATAGCCTCAAGAACCCACTCTCAGATATAACACTTGTATCTTCTCTTCCCTCATAAAAAATTGGACAAATCAATTACAGTACATTGAACAAACAGGTTTAAAGATCCTCCACCTGAACATTTCATGAGATGCAATGATTTCCTTGACCTGGAAGTTGAACTGCTCATTTTACTGTGAAAATGACTTAAATATTTTACACCATGAAAGAGCAGCAGGCTAGCCTAGTCATCCCTCATCACTGTAGCAATCCTAATCATTCTGGGATAATAACGTTTGAATTGAATTGGATTTGTTAGACTAGTGGTCTAGTACTCCTTCGTCAGTCTGGAGGAGGGCAGTGACCCTTTCCCCTCAGTGACTTCTCCCCCACTGAGAATTATATGTGACGTGTGACATGTGACCTGGCTCAATGATCCAAGAGGTGACAGGTTGTCCTCCCCACTACACCGGAGGCTTCTGAGTCATGGCATTACACTTCCTGCTCTATTCATCCCCCTGTCTATTTCCTTCCTTATCTCTATCTCACTTTCTCTCGCTCTCTTTTTCTCTCTCTCACATGCTCTCATTCTCTCTCTCCAGTCCCTTTCTCTCTCTCTCTCTCTCTCGCTCTCTCTTTCAGTCTCTCACTCGCTCTCTATCCCTCTTTTTCCCTCTCCTTCTCCACCTCCCTTTTTGCATTATACAGTACTGTATTCCTGCTCTCTGCATTCCCATCTCCCGTCTCCCTGTCCCTTTCTCTCTCTCCATCCCTATCTCTATATTCCCTGTCCCTGTCTCTGTTCTTCATAACTTTTTCATGCCGTCTCTAAATTCTTTCCCTTACAGAACCACATACATTACGAGAGTCGACAAATATCTTAAAGTTGTCAAACATCAGAAGCCTCTCTATGTCACTGTTGTGTTTACTGTACAGTACTTCACATAAAGTGTAACAGGCAAAGACAGACACACTGTCTAATTACAGTAGTTTCAGTATGACTGTCCATGTTTCTGTTACTGCAAAGGTATTTTTGAACCATGTGCCAAATATAGCTATCCCCCCTATTCATAAAGAACTCCGGTGCATAGAAGGGTCCCAAGTTTCTCAAACGTCACATTTCGAAGTTATTCCAAACGTCACATTTCGAAGTTATTCAAAACGTCACATTTCGAAGTTATTCCAAACGTCACTTTTCGAAGTTATTCCAAACAACACATTTCAAAGTTATTCCAAACGTCACTTTTCGAAGTTATTCCAAACGTCACATTTCGAAGTTATTCCAAACGTCACATTTCGAAGTGTTTAAGGTTAAGTTATGAATTAACTCCACATTTTTTAAGGTTAGGGTTAAGTTTAGGCATTAACTCTGAATGGTTAAGGTGAGGATAAGGTTTGGGATAGACTTAAAACAAAAATAAAAAAATGCCTTTCTATCGCTGGATTCGAACACGCAACTTTTTGTTTTGAACCAGACAGAGGCAGACGCTTACACCCATCCGCCATCCCCGTCCACAACACCTCGTGGCCGGTTTCAACATCATCTCCTGACGTTCTCAGACATGGATGAACGTCGAATACTGACTTGTATAACGGGTGACCTGCATGCTCCAACAGGACACCATCTGCTCCCCTGCTAGCTATTAACCATGAAGCCATGAGGGCCCTAATCATGCTGCATCATGCTTTACCACCTTCCCACTATACACAACACATGTTCCCTCATACACACACACGCACATGCACACACACACACACACACACACACACACACACACACACACACACACACACACACACACACACACACACACACACACACACACACACACACACACACACACACACACACACACACACACACACACACACACACACACACACACACACACACACACATACACACGCAAGCCCCAGCTGTGTGCATTGTGTGTGTGTGCCTGCCATTGCATGTGTACCTGCCGCATGCATATGTGTGTGCATGCTGCCCTGCCTCTGTTTGTGTGTGTGTGTGTGTGTATGTGTGTGTGTGTGTGTGTGTTGGCTGATGAGGCCATTAGGGGGTCAAAGTGATTACACTCCCAAGGATATCTATTAGAAACGAATTTGGCCAGCTGCTTCTGGTCAGTAAACAGACAACTGTCCTTTTAAATCGACACCCATTTATCTTCCCTAGTGTGTGTGAGGCATCCACTACTCCCATGGCAAAACCACGGATGCATACACACACACACACACACACACACACACACACACACACACACACACACACACACACACACACACACACACACACACACACACACACACACACACACACACACACACACTGGATCGAACTGATGGGTGCTAAGCAGGATGGATATTCAAATCAATGGAGCAGGAGGCTGTAGGTGGAGTGAAATAACATGCTGAAATACCAATGATGAGAGACTGATATTTCATCATAAATGTCATGCTAATGTAACCATCAAGCCCTGGGCAGGATATATCTGGAATGTTAGGGCCTTAGAGTGAGAGAAGTTAACGCTGCTTTGAGAAGGATATAGTGATACTGTAGGGGCCATATAGGGTCGTACAGTATACGTGTAGATAGCAGACCTGGGTTCAACTACTATTTGAAATCTTTCAAATACTTTTACAATTTTCTTCAGTCTGTTTGGAGTGCCAGATGGGTAGGATTTGTACTTTTCCAACTATTCTCTTGGTTCCATTGCACCAGGCAAGCTCAATCAAGCTCAGGCAAACTATTTGAAATGATTTCAAAAAGTATTTAAACCCAGGTGTGATAGACTGAAAAAGAAGAAAAAGAAGAAGGAGGTGAGAGAAGAAACTGCTTTTTCACTTCAATGGGTTTACCACCATAATGAGGAGAATAACCTGTCAGGGAGGGTTTAGTCTGATGCAAACCGGAGCCTTAACACCTTCATCTCAGACCGCAGTCACACACACACACACACACACAAACACACACACACACACACACACACACAAACACACACATTCTCACCTTCATCTGAACGCAGAGAGAGTGTTCTGCACTCCTGGGTACCTGCGTGTTCTTCCACATCCCTCTCAGCCTGTATAGACAGTCCACTGACTCCTCACAGAGAGACAGAGAGAATACAGAGAAGTGTTGCATTCATCACCCTCTGATCCTGTGGTGTCATGCCTGGGGCTATCTATCTATCACAGGGTTCACCATCTGGCGGCCCGTGGGCCAAATTCAATGGTTTTGTTTGGCCCTCCAAGTTTTCTGTGCAACTGACAGAAACACCAGCAAATAAGATCGTGTTGTGTATAGTGGGAAGATGTTAGTTTTGGAAATCTATTCCAAACTATTCCCACGCATAATAGAGAGATATGCATTGAGTATATTGAGTGTATTGAGTGTACCTCTTTTGTCCTCAGAACAGCCTCAATTCTTTGGGACTTGGACTCTACAAGGTGTCGAAAGTGTTCCGCAGGGCTGCTGGCCCATGTTGACTCCAATGCTTCTCACAGTTGTGCCAAGTTGGCTGGATGTCCTTTGGGTGGTGGACCATTAATGATACACACAGGAAACTGTTGAGCATGAAAAACCCAGCAGCGTTGCAGTTCTTGATACAAACCGGTGCGCCTGGCACCTACTGCCATACCCCGTTTAAAGGCACTTCAATCCGTTCTCTTGCCCATTCACCCTCTGAATGGCACACATACACAACCCATGTCTCAATTGTCTAAAGGTGTAAACATCCTTCTATAACCTGCATCCTCCCTTTCATCTACACTGATTGAAGTGGATTTAACAAGTGACATCAATAAAGAATAATAGCTTTAACCTGGATTCACCTGGTCAGTCTATGGCGTGGAAGGAGCAGGTGTCCTTATTGTTGTCTACACTCAGTGTATAATATGTGATCGTATACAAATGTAAGCAAGGTTTGAAATTATTATGTTTAAGTCCAATATTATATTTGTTTGGGCTTCTTGCGGTCAATGTGCAGTCCACAAATGATTTGTTATTATGTTCCGACCCCCTGATCATCCATAAAGCCTGTGGCTAAATCTGAAAAATATATATAAACGCAACATGCAACAATTTAAAAAATGTTACAGTCCATTTGAGGAAATCAGTCCATTTAAATCAATTCATTAGGCCCTAATCTATGGATTTCACATGACTGGGAATAAAGATATTCATCTGTCATTCACAGATACTTACACAAAAAAAAAAAAAAAAAATGGGCATCAGAATCTCATCACGGTATTTCTGTGCATTCAAATTGCCATCATAAGATGCAATTGTGCTCATTGTCCGTAGCTTATGCCTGCCTATACCATAACCACACCGCCACCATGGGGCACTCTGTTCTGATGTCAACTGTTCACAATGTTGACATCAGCAAACCGCTCGCCCACACAACGCCATACATGTGGTCTGCAGTTGTGAGGCTGGTTGGACATACTGCCAAATTCTCTAAAACGACATTCAATTATCTGGCAACAGCTCTTCTGGACATTCCTGCAGTCAGCATGCCGCTCACTCCGTCAAAAATGGAGACATCTATGGCATTGTGTTGTGTGACAAAACTGCACATTTGAAAGTGGCCTTTTACTATGCCCAGCACAAGGTTCACCTGTGTAATGATCATGCTGTTTAATCAGCTTCTTGATATCCCACACCTGTCAGGTGGATGGATTGTCTTGGCAAAGGAGAAATGCTCACTAATAGGGATGTAAACAAATTTGTGCACAGAATTTGGGAGAAATAAGCTTTTTGTGCATATGGAACATTTCCGGTAACTTTTATTTCAGCTCATGAAACATGGAACCAACACCTTACATGTTGTGTTTATCATTTGTTAAGTTTAGTTGATGATCCCTGATCTATCGGCTTTCAAACATGACTCATGCCCATTATGTAGGAACCGACGCTGGAGATGAGAAGCGGGTACAGGGAGAGAGCGTTTAATGAACGGACAAGTGATGGAGCAGGAACAGCGTCAGAACAGGGGGAACAAAACGACATGACGACAATAATGCTGAAGCTGGGAACAACCTCGGGAACAGACAGATATATAGGGGAGGTAATGAAAGAGGGTGATTGAGGTCAGGTGAGTCCAATGAATTGCTGAAGCGCGTGACGGGGGAAACAGGTGTGCATAGTGATGGTGGCAGGAGTGCGTAGTGCTGGACAGCCTGGCGCCCTCGAGCGCCAGGGAGGGAGAGCGGGAGCAGGCGTGACACATTGTAATGTTGAGTGGGCATTGAATGCAACATTGTAATGTTGAGCGGGCATTGAATGCAACATTGTAATGTTGAGCGGGCATTGAATGCAACATTGTAATGTTGAATGGGCATTGAATGCAACATTGTAATGTTGAGCGGGCATTGAATGCAACATTGTAATGTTGAGCGGGCATTGAATGCAACATTGTAATGTTGAATGGGCATTGAATGCACCATTGTAATGTTGAGCGGGCATTGAATGCAACATTGTAATGTTGAATGGGCATTGAATGCAACATTGTAATGTTGAGTGGGCATTGAATGCAACATTGTAATGTTGAGCGGGCATTGAATGCAACATTGTAGTGTTGAGTGGGCATTGAATGCAACATTGTAATGTTGAGCGGGCATTGAATGCAACATTGTAATGTTGAGCGGGCATTGAATGCAACATTGTAATGTTGAGCGGGCATTGAATGCAACATTGTAATGTTGAGCGGGCATTGAATGCAACATTGTAATGTTGAGTGGGCATTGAATGCAACGTTTGGTGTTCATGTTTTAAATTCAGAATGACAATCATATTTTGCTCAAGACTTGACCAGGAAAAACTCTGGGCCCGACATAAGTATACTGTATACTGTATGGATAGAAAGGGGCCACCTCAGTTCCACGAGACTCTACTCCCCAGCCTTTCATCTTCCTATTCAACATGGGAAGTGACTCTCGTCACAGCTTTAACTAACACCGGGCTGTGAATACTGTGTCAGGCTTCCTGATGCCATGCAGTGTTTCAGTGTAGAGCTGCCCTGAGTCCAGACAGCATGGAGATGTTGGCCATGGCACCTGTGCACCCGGACACCTGGCATGGCAAGTCGTGTGATACCTAAGTGCCTCAGACTTTGGCCTGATGATCGCAGGGAGATTGCAACTCAAACACGGAAGCACACATACATAGAAGTGTGCGCACGCACATGGACTCGGAAGCAGAAATAATTCATAAAGGAAGGATGCACTCGTCTCCGCTCCTGTATTCACAGAAACACACTCACAGATGCACAAATAGAAGAATGTGTATCAGCCATTGACTTGGGTTGTATAACCTTGACCCTCAGTTGACCTTGACACCCAGAGTGAATTCGGATACAGTTTGTTAGAAGGGTCCTTGTCTTTAAAACGGGCTAAAAACAAAATGGTGGAAATTCCTCCATACCAAAAACACACTTCTAGAATTAAACTTCTGTTTCTCTGACCAGTCAGATTTCAGATAGTTTCAGTCTAGAACAGACAGACTCCATTTGTGTCTGACCAGTTAAGACCAGCTATTTTTTAAAGCTTTATTTAACTAGGTAAGTCAGTTAAGAACAAATTGACAGCCTAGGAACAGTGGGTTAACTGCCTTGTTCAGGGGCAGAACAACAGATTTTTAACTTGTCAGCTCAGGGATTTTATCTTTCAACCTTTCAGTTACTAGTCCAACACTCTAACCACTAGGCTACTTGCCGCCCCAAAAGGCCTCCTACTCCTACTTCATTCCACCTGCAGCCCAAGCATCTACTGTACACCACAGTCATTATCAGCACAATTGTTTTCTAGCAGAGGCAGCACTGCATTGTGATTCTGTCACAACTTCTAAGGACATTCCATGTGTGTGTGTGTGTGTGTGTGTGTGTGTGTGTGTGTGTGTTCTTCATTGTGATGTTGTCAGAATGTTGGGGGCCATTGTGTGTGTTTGTGGAGGAGAAAGCGAGAGAGAGAGTCATAGGGACAAGAATCAGATGAATGTATGGGTTTTGGTAGGACAGAAGGAAGAAAGAGAGAAGTGGGAGAAGATGGGAGCATGTTGCTTCCTGTCATGGGTCTTTTTGAAACAGGACAAGGACTCTGAAAGGCTTGTCAGATTAATTGAGGAAACAACATTCATTCAACCAGTGTGTGCCCAGTGGGAGGGTAAATTCCCATCAAACCAAAGCTCCGTACAATAGGCCTACATGACTCATTCCATTCCCTCTGTTGTTTCCTCAACAAAGAAAGGAAGCAGGGAAAGAGAAAACCAAAACACATAAATCAAGTGGACATTGCATTATGTTTTCACTGGTTGTGTCCCAAAGGGCTCTGGTCAAAAGTAGTGCACTTTGTAGGGAATAGTGGAATGCATACACTGTCTTCTACTAGTCCTACTTTCTGGAGGAGTGCACTAGTAGAAAACACTTCCCACTCTGATGTTTCTGTGAGATGGAGGGAACAGACATTTCATTGAAGTGGTTTGGTTTGGAATATAAAAAAACATAGAAAAGAACACTGGCTTGGTCTTCCCTCAAATGAGTCTTATATCAAATGCATAGAAAAGGGAACCAGCCAGGCAGGTAGCTATGGGAAGGACTGTGTTCTCCCTGTGTTCCTCCATGCTCCGGGAGAGAGACAGAAAGCACAATGTGTGTGTGTGTGGGGGGGGGGGGGGGGGGGGGGGGGTCATGCGTGTGTGCCAATGGGATAGACAGATCAGAGCTTTGCAAGCTCCTCTAATACACCCTCTCGTTAAGGATCACTTCATTCATATTCCACACCTTCCATCTGCAAGGCAATCACTCACTGACTGGCACGGTAATGGAAGGTACAGCAGTCACTTCGACCCGCACAGCACAGAGCCTACAGAGCACACACACACACACACACTTGATTCCCTCGTTCCACTGACTGATGATTCCTCGATACGATAGCGCAGAGAGATGGCGAGAGGGCTGAAAGAGGGCCGGATCGAGAGCGAGCGGTTCGCGACAGGCTAATGTTTTCTTTTAGATTTGAAATAGAGCTCCTGTAGGGTGATAGGAGATGGATCAATACACGCTGGGAGAGAAGGGGTTAGCAGTTAGCATTCAGATGGCTGACGGGGAGATTTCTCTTTAAACAAGAGACAGGAACTGTAGATATAGAGTTATGAGCTGGAGTCATTTTTGAGAAAGCCGACAGCAGGGACAATACACTGTATTGAATACTTTGGAAAATAGATAGCAAACGGAAAGCCTTGCAGAGCCCTCAGAGAGCAATAGATTATAGTTCATTTTTCGCTTAGCTGAATGTGTATCCTTCTTTTATAAACCAAGAGCATTTTGCATTTCTGTCATTTAGCAGATGCTGTTATCCAGAGCGACATACAATGAATTCATCTTAAGACGGGATAGGCGAGACAACAACACATCACAATCGTATCAATTACATGTTCCTTTCTGTTGTGGTGGTAGGACCAAGAGACCAGAGGTGCTGGAATGGAGTGCTCGGGTTGGGATGTAGGGTTGACATGGCCTGAAGGGAAGGACGGGCAGTTCCCCTTGCTGCTCCGTAGGCAAGCACCAGGTTTCCGAAGAGGATGCGAGCTCTGACTGGAATCCGGTGGAGTGTGCGGAGGAGCGCGGTGACACGGGACAACTTAGGAAGGTTGAAAACCAAGTGGGCTGCGGCATCCTGGGTAAGTTGCAGGGTTTGATGGCACAAGCGAGGAGCCCAGCAAACAGCTAGTTGCAGTAGTCCCGACGGGAGATAACATGTGCCTGGATTAGGACCTGTGCTGCTTCCTGTGTGAGAAAAAGTCATACTCTACAGATGTTGTAGAGCAGGAACCTGCAGGAGCAGAGTCACTGCTTTGATGTTGGCAGAGAAAGACAGGGTGTTGTCCAGGGTCACGCCACCATTCTTTGCTCTGTTGCAAGGAGGAAACCGTGGAGTTGTCAACCGTGATTGAGAGGTCTTGGAGCGGGCAGGCCATCCCTGGGAGGAAGAGCAGCTCCATTTTGTCGAGGGTGAGGTGCTGGGCCAACACCAAGCTGACACGTCTGCCAGGCACGCAGAGATGCATGTCACCACCCACAGTAGGTATCAGAAAGGGGGAAAGAGAATAGTAGTTGAGTGTCATCCGCATAGCAATGATAGGAGAGAGCATGTGAGGATATGACTGTGTGTCTTGATGTAAAGAGAAGAGAGGAGAGGCCTGAGGGACACCAGTAGTGAAAGCATGTGGTCCAGACTCAGATCCTCTCCACGCCACCTGATAGGAGCGACCTGCCAGGTAGGATGCCATCGAGGAGTTTGCAGAGCCTGAGACGCCCAGTCCTGAGAGGCTGGAGAGGAGGATCTGATAGAGCCTGAGACGCCCAGTCCTGAGGGGCTGGAGAGGAGGATCTGATAGAGCCTGAGACGCCCAGTCCTGAGAGGCTGGAGAGGAGGATCTGATAGAGCCTGAGACGCCCAGTCCTGAGAGGCTGAAGAGGAGGATCTGATAGAGCCTGAGACGCCCAGTCCTGAGAGGCTGGAGAGGAGGATCTGATAGAGCCTGAGACGCCCAGTCCTGAGAGGCTGGAGAGGAGGATCTGATAGAGCCTGAGACGCCCAGTCCTGAGAGGCTGAAGAGGAGGATCTGATAGAGCCTGAGACGCCCAGTCCTGAGAGGCTGGAGAGGAGGATCTGATAGAGCCTGAGACGCCCAGTCCTGAGAGGCTGGAGAGGAGGATCTGATAGAGCCTGAGACGCCCAGTCCTGAGAGGCTGAAGAGGAGGATCTGATAGAGCCTGAGACGCCCAGTCCTGAGAGGCTGGAGAGGAGGATCTGATAGAGCCTGAGACGCCCAGTCCTGAGAGGCTGGAGAGGAGGATCTGATAGAGCCTGAGACGCCCAGTCCTGAGAGGCTGGAGAGGAGGATCTGATAGAGCCTGAGACGCCCAGTCCTGAGAGGCTGAAGAGGAGGATCTGATAGAGCCTGAGACGCCCAGTCCTGAGAGGCTGGAGAGGAGGATCTGATAGAGCCTGAGACGCCCAGTCCTGAGAGGCTGGAGAGGAGGATCTGATAGAGCCTGAGACGCCCAGTCCTGAGAGGCTGAAGAGGAGGATCTGATAGAGCCTGAGACGCCCAGTCCTGAGAGGCTGGAGAGGAGGATCTGATAGAGCCTGAGACGCCCAGTCCTGAGAGGCTGGAGAGGAGGATCTGATAGAGCCTGAGACGCCCAGTCCTGAGAGGCTGGAGAGGAGGATCTGATAGAGCCTGAGACGCCCAGTCCTGAGAGGCTGAAGAGGAGGATCTGATAGAGCCTGAGACGCCCAGTCCTGAGAGGCTGGAGAGGAGGATCTGATAGAGCCTGAGACGCCCAGTCCTGAGAGGCTGGAGAGGAGGATCTGATAGAGCCTGAGACGCCCAGTCCTGAGAGGCTGGAGAGGAGGATCTGATAGAGCCTGAGACGCCCAGTCCTGAGAGGCTGGAGAGGAGGATCTGATGGTTCACAGTGTCGAAGGCAGCGAATAGATCTAGGAGGATGAGAACAGAGGAGAGAGAGTCATATTTAGTAGAGCGCTGAGCCCTGTGACACAGAGGAGACTGGTCTCAGTAACGTGAGCCGTCTTGAAGCCTGACTGGTTATGGCGTCAGCATGCTTCTGTTCGGCCCGCGCTTAAAAGATCTTGAAAACAAGAAAAATAAACGTCAATTGTCCTGTTTGTCGATTTTGAGACGCCGTAGCCAGTGTTCACTTCCTCAAATTTGTTAGAATTAATGTAAAATAACTCAAGAAATCTGTCATTTAGTTGTTTTTGCCAAGGAGATCTTAGTCGCGCAATTTTAAATCTAACTAAGACATTTGGTGCAGTATTTCTTAATGAAAAATGTGTAGGAAAGCGAATCATCTCTCGTGGAATGACAACAAAGCCTTTATTGAAAATTCCCTACTGTTGACCAATTACCGACGGAGGGGCATAGACTTCGACTCCGAACTTCAGCTTGCCTCCAGAAAAAAATGGTGCCCCCAAACAGCTGAAAAAACCCTCACTGAAGTCCAAAACGAACAAAAACGTCACTAAATGTCATCATGATATATGCACAAGCTCTTCCGAACTATTTTGGCTGGGAAGCATGCAGACGCCTTTAGGGTCAAAAAGATAGTTCTGAGCGAGATAACGAGAGAGTTGGTCAGAGAGAGCACGCTGTGTTTTGTAAGGAAAAGAAAGAAGGAATACCGATGTGGTAAACTGTGGGGGGTTTGAGTGCACAGAGATGGACACAGAGACAGGGAGGTTCTCGTCGGAAAACACGCCTTTAACTGGGCAACGTAAAATTATTGTAACACCAAAATAACTTAGATTTGGCTCGGTCCTTCTTCTGGGCCGCCTCCTCGTATTCAGTTCCGTGCCCCGGGAGCTTTATTCCTGTCTGTAGGCTCACTTCCTGCCTCTCTATTCTCCCCCGCATTGTGCCACTGTGCTCCATATATTTGGCCTGCACGGCTGGTTGGCACTCTCTCCTAATTGGTTCCATCAGCGTCGCGGTTCCCAGCTCGGGTACTCCCAGCAGTGGGAGCCGACATTGTGCACATACCTCCCCTCTATCACCAACCCCCGGGGTAGACCTCCCAGGATACCACACAGGTCTGTCGTTTTTTGATGTCAAAGGGAGGGTGCGACTCTGGTCATCTTGAAGTCAGAGAGGACGCAGCCATTGGTTGAGTTGATGAGGGAGGTGTGGAATGGGAGAAGGTCTCCAGAGATGTTCTGGAGATGGGAGGAAGGGATGGGGTCAAGAAGGCAGGTTGTTGTTGCCTCCGGACATCACTAGTCACAGGATTCCATCTGGAGAGAATGGGGAGAAAGAGGTTAAAGTGTAGTTCTGTGCGAGTGGGATCAGTGGGCTGAGTGGGCTGAGTGAACGAGGAGTGAATGTCGTCAACATTTTTTAAATGAAATGTCTTGAAATGTAATTCTAACCTGCTTAAGTGTATATTGTAGTTTATTTATGACAAAGGGAAACTAGCTTTGTGTCCAGAAATCTGCTGGATCATAGCTATACAGTATATAAAGACCAACCCCCTGTTGCCCTGCTGTGAATCAGTCTTGTCCTTGTCATTCATTCCTCCAGACTGATTCAGATCTGCAACGTCCTTCACCTTTAGTCTCTAACTGACATTACCATTATCTGATTGGCTCTCCATTGGAGCTTCCTTCCACTTCTATTCCATCTGGCTAATGAAGATGCTATTGATCCCACCAGACAGACGGACGGCCAGACTGATGGACAGATAGATGGCCTCGAATGTCGATCTCAATCTAACCATATAAATACAGGATACACATATCAAATACATTAATAAACGATACCCAACAATATTAAACGGAACTCAATATGAATGAAAACTGTGGTATGTCTGCAGAAGTATACCAATACTGTACAGTAATTCCTTCTTATTCCTTACAGCTTGTTTTCTCCTCAAGGGAAAACAATATAACACTCATTACTCATACATAAGTTATACTTAAACCCAAAATGGTTCTCCAATAGATTATTAAAACAGGCTTATCCTTTGTTCAAAAATGGCCCTTTTGGCCTTTATACAGAAAACAACTTCTCATTTCCGACTAATTGTAAATTAAATGATGTATTGCCCTTTCTTAAACAAACCGTACAAAGCTGGTTACAATTTCAGTTTTATCCTCCTGAAAAGGTAGAACAAATATTACAACAAATGTTGTGGTAAAAATCAAAGGTACTCAAAACTCATTCTTTGTGGATAAAAAAACCCCAAATGGTATTATATTTATGAATGATATTCTGAATAGAGACGGAGGAGTTATGTCACATACGCAGCTATCAAAAATATATGGGACGATTTCTGCTCAATCTAAATTTCCAACCAACTGATTGAAGCACTACCACAAACATGGAGGAGGCAAGTGGAAAAGGGAGAAGGTAGGCAACTTGTTTGCCTGCCATATATTAAAGATACAAATTGGCTGAAAGGAACTGGCATAAATAGAAAAATATACCAGTTTCACCTGAGGACAAAAATATTGAGTGCTGCGCCATACAGGTTGCAAAATAAATGGGAGTTTTGATGTATCGATTCCATGGCACATGGTTTATGAACTGGTACAAAAAACTACACTTGATTCAACACTTGGAGTTTTTATAAAATTCTTGCCACCAACAGAATGCTATGGGGCATACAAAAATCTCAGCTCTGTAGATTTGCTGTGAAGAGACAGAATCAATAGATCATTTGTGGTTTGGTCCCCATGTAGCTTGTTTCTGGTCACAGGTTCAGGAATAGGTTAAAAAAAATCACAACATGCACTTAAATTAACCTTACAAATAGAAGTGTTGGGGGATTTGGAAAGTCATAGTCAGTCAATAATATAATAATACTCTTAGGAAAGTTGTTCTTTAGCTCACAATCTGTGGATGCTATACGATCAGAAAGGTACAAATATTATGTAAAACATCACAATTAAAAAAATATATGGCACTTGGAAACCAAATGAGGGTGGTCTATGGTGATAGGTGGGATGGGCTGAGAGTGGCTGAGGGATGGGATTAAAGAGCTGAGGTCTATGGTGATAGGTGGGATGGGCTGAGAGTGGCTGAGGGATGGGATTAAAGAGCTGAGGTCTATGGTGTTAGGTGGGATGGGCTGAGAGTGGCTGAGGGGTGGGATTAAAGAGCTGAGGTCTATGGTGATAGGTGGGATGGGCTGAGAGTGGCTGAGGGGTGGGATTAAAGAGCTGAGGTCTATGGTGATAGGTGGGATGTGCTGAGAGTGGCTGAGGGGTGGGATTAAAGAGCTGAGGTCTATGGTGATAGGTGGGATGTGCTGAGAGTGGCTGAGGGGTGGGATTAAAGAGCTGAGGTCTATGGTGATAGGTGGGATGTGCTGAGAGTGGCTATGGGGTGGGATTAAAGAGCTGAGGTCTATGGTGATAGGTGGGATGGGCTGAGAGTGGCTGAGGGGTGGGATTAAAGAGCCGAGGTCTATGGTGATAGGTGGGATGGGCTGAGAGTGGCTGAGGGGTGGGATTAAAGAGCTGAGGTCTATGGTGATAGGTGGGATGGGCTGAGAGTGGCTGAGGGGTGGGATTAAAGAGCTGAGGTCTATGGTGATAGGTGGGATGTGCTGAGAGTGGCTGAGGGATGGTATTAAAGAGCTGAGGTCTATGGTGATAGGTGGGATGGGCTGAGAGTGGCTGAGGGGTGGGATTAAAGAGCTGAGGTCTATGGTGATAGGTGGGATGTGCTGAGAGTGGCTGAGGGATGGGATTAAAGAGCTGAGGTCTATGGTGATAGGTGGGATGGGCTGAGAGTGGCTGAGGGGTGGGATTAAAGAGCTGAGGTCTATGGTGATAGGTGGGATGGGCTGAGAGTGGCTGAGGGGTGGGATTAAAGAGCTGAGGTCTATGGTGATAGGTGGGATGTGCTGAGAGTGGCTGAGGGATGGGATTAAAGAGCTGAGGTCTATGGTGATAGGTGGGATGGGCTGAGAGTGGCTGAGGGGTGGGATTAAAGAGCTGAGTTCTATGGTGATAGGTGGGATGGGCTGAGAGTGGCTGAGGGGTGGGATTAAAGAGCTGAGTTCTATGGTGATAGGTGGGATGGGCTGAGAGTGGCTGAGGGGTGGGATTAAAGAGCTGATGTTTGGTAATGTATTATTGTTATGTTACTGCTTTATATAGAAGTACCATGTATATCAAATGTAAGTAAATGTAGCAGAAAAGCAGTAAAAACAAAATAAGGTATTTGTCCTCCAAAGAGGGGGAGGGGTGAAAAACAAACACTAACCAGATAAATTGAACAGATAGACTTCTCCAGGGCCCTGACTGGCTGTATCTTCTAAATCAGTGGTTCCCAAACTTTTATAGTTCCGTACCCCTTTAACATTCAACCTCCAGCTGCGTACCCCGTCTAGCACCAGGGTCAGCACACTCTCAAATGTTTTTTGCCATCATTGTAAGCCTGCCACACACACACACGATACATGTATTATACATAAGAATGAGTGTGAGTTTGTCACAACACGGCTCTTAGGAAGTGATGAAGAGCTCTTATAGGACCAGGGTGTCATGGTCGTTAAAAGAAGAGGACCAAGGGGCAGCGTGGTAAGAGCACATTTTATTTTGGAAAATGACGCCGAACAAAACAATAAACACTACAAAAACAAACCGTGAAGCTAAAGGCTATGTGCCATAAACAAAGTCAACTTCCCACAAAAACAGGTGGAAAAAAGGGATACCTAAGTATGGTTCTTAATCAGAGACAACGATAGACAGCTGTCCCCGATTGAGAACCCTCCCCGGCCAAAACATAGAAATACAAATAATAGAGTATAGAATATCCACCCCAACTCACACCCTGACCAAACCAAAATAGAGACATAAACAGGATCTCTAAAGTCAGGGCGTGACAGTACCCCCCCGAAAGGTGCGGACTTAAACCTAAACCTATAGGGGAGGGTCTGGGTGGGCATCTATCCGCGGTGGCGGCTCAGGTGCTGGACACAGACCCCGCTCCACCACTGGCGCACCCCACTTTGGTGTCACCTCTGGTGCGGGGACCGCCACATCTGTTGACTCATCCAGCTGTAACACATATAATTATCTGGCTTGTATGCGAAGCAGTAATTGTTTCAAAACATCTCCTGCCATGTCACTGATGCGTCGTGAAACAGTGTTGTTTGATGTTGGCATTGTCTGTGTATTTTTGGGGGACTTTCCTCCCAACATTGTCCCAGCCATATCCGTGGAAGCAGGAAGAATCAAGTCCTCCACAATAGCATGGGGTTTGCCTGTCTTAGCCACTCAGCAGCTCACCATATAAGACGCTTCTAACCCCTTCTTATTAACGGTATCTGTTGCTTTTATACATGTCTTGCTACTCGAAAGTAGTTTTTACTCTCTCTCAAAAAACTCCCATAGCTTATTTTTCAAATTGTCATGTTTTGTTTCTAAATGTCTGCACAAGAGTGAAGGTTTCCTGTGAGAGAGTAACGGTTAATGTGATTGGATGTTAATTATTTGACTCGGCTACCTGTATTTGACGTTGGGTTGTTATTTCACTGAAAACTAGATGGTTTAATTTTATTTGGGGCAGTGAAACGAGGCTACTCAGGCGAGATAAAAAAAACTCACCCAAATGTATAGAATCACATTTTTATTTGGCGTGCCCCCGATGGCATTGAGCGTACCCCTGGGGGTTACCTGTTCTAAACGAACCGATTGGACTTCTCTCTCTTTGTTTCTTTATTTCTGTCCTTCCCTACCTCCTTCCCATCCCTCTCTGCCCTCCGTATTTAAACCCCATCAGATCAGTGATCCAGGACTTCTCTGGCTGGGTCTTTCTAGCTGAGGCTCAGTAAATCAGGGCTGAAGTGGGGCTGATCTTCTGGGAGTGCTGTGCAATAGGGGACTATAGAGGAATGATGCAGGATCCTCTTGATCCTAGCTGCTGTGGGAAATGGGAACACAGTTTTCCCTGAGCTACCACTTCCTAAGGCTCTGGGAGAGAGGGTAAGGGAGAGAGAAAAGGCAGAGAGAGGGATAGAGAGAGAGAAGGAGAGAGAGGGATAGAGAGAGAGAAGGAGAGAGAGATTGGAGAGAGAGGGAGGAAGGGATGGGAGAAAGGGAAGGAGGGAGGTACTCTATTAAAAGAGAGAGAGAGTGAGAGAGGGAGGGAGGGAGGGAAGCAGGTACTCTTTATTAAAAGAGAGAGAGAGAGAGAGAGAGAGAGAGGAAGAGAGAGGAAGAGAATGAATGAGTGACAGAGACTTTTACTTTTTCTCTTACTT
This sequence comes from Oncorhynchus kisutch, assembly GCF_002021735.2. NCBI lineage: Eukaryota > Metazoa > Chordata > Actinopteri > Salmoniformes > Salmonidae > Oncorhynchus > Oncorhynchus kisutch. The sequence continues at coordinate 31,263,134 of NC_034185.2, read as the reverse complement.
TAATCAGACACCCTTGTGACTAAGTAGTCCATTACCTCTTGCACAAAAAAAGGTTTCTTAAAGTCAGGAACAGTTTCACTCTAAAAAAGTACAATTAGTAGTAAATAAATAGATAAATACAATGACAGGTTAAAATCAGGCTAAGAGCTAAAAGGCTATGCTCTCCTCTATCGTTGCTTCCCACAAACACATATACATACACCTGTATTCAATCAACTTAAATTGGTGGGAGGGGCCTAGAATTACACAGTTATCCAATCCTGATTCTACACACACGTTCCTCACTGAAAAAGAGTGCCACCAACTGACACTAGGTACAACTGTGCCAGTGCCCCGGGTTAGAAGATGTAAATGACCGGACGGAGACAGGGATACAATTCACACTGTATTACCACCCACCAAACAGGAAGAGGAGACTGTCAGGGGTATTCAAACCTTGGTCTGCGGGAGGTACTGCAGGGGGTCCGCAAAAATATACAGCACCATTCAAAAGTTTGGACACACCTACTCATTCAACAGGTTTTCTTAATTTTTACTATTTTCTACATTGTAGAATAACAGTGAAGACATCAAAATGATGAAATAACACATATGGAATCATGTAGTAACCAAAAAACTGCTTTCACACTCTTGGCATTCTGTCAACCAGCTTGATGAGGAATGTTTTTACAACAATCTTGAAGGAGTTCCCACGTATGCTGAGCGCTTGTTGTTTGCTTTTCATTTACGCTGAGGTCCAACTCATCCTTAACCATCTCAATTGGGTTGAGGTCGGGTGATTGTGGAGGCCAGGTCATCAGATGCAGCACTCAATCACTCTCCTTCTTGGTCAAATAGCCTTTACACAGCCTGGAGGTGTATTTTGGGTCATTGTCCTGTTGAAAAACAAATGACAGTCCCACTAAACGCAAACCAGATGCGATGGCGTATCGCTGCAGAATTCTGTGGTACCCACACCATCACACCTCCTCCTTCACGGTGACTGAAGCAGATGTAAATCTCGGTTTTCCTTTCCTGTGGTGCTCCTCATGAGAGTCAGTTTCATCATAGCGTTTGATGGTTTTTGCGACTGCACTTGAAGAAACTTTCAAAGTTCTTGAAATTTTCCCGATTGACTGACCTTCATGTCTTAAAGTAATGATGGACTGTCATTTCTCTTTGATTATTTGAGTTGTTCTTGCCATAATATAGACTTGGTATTTTACTAAATAGGGCTATCTTCTGTATACAACCCTTACCTTGTCACAACACAACTGATTGGCTCAAACACATTAAGAAAGAAAGAAATTCCAAACACATGAACTTTTAACAAGGCACACTTGTTAATTGAAATGCATTCCAGGTGACTACCTCATGAAACTGGTTGAGAGAATGCCAAGAGTGTGCAAAGCTGTCATCAAGGCAAAGGGTGGCTACATTGAAGAATCCCAAATATAAAATGTATTTTGATTTGTGTAATACTTTTTTGGTTACTACATGATTCCATATGTAATATTTCATAGCTTTGATGTCTTCACTATTATTCTATTATTCTATAATTACACTTACTGGAACATCTGACAAAAGCACCCACAAATAGGCTACCAGTGCAGCTGGCTGCTAGTAAGATTTCTTGACATTTTTGCCCACATATGGCTCTTAGCGAAAATGGGTTTTGAGCAGTGGAGGCTCCTGCGATGGTGGCTCCTGCGAGGAGCCTCACCCTCTTCCATAGACTTGCAGTAATTATGACAACCTATCATAACTTTTGTAGCATGAACAGTTTTGAACAAATTAATTTCTTCCAAAATTAAAGAAAAGCAAGCTCCCTTACTTAGCTAGCAAATGCCGCTAAATAGTTTAGCCTACTCGAAAAACCCTGCTCAAACAGAGAGATGCTATGTTAGCTAGCTGGCTATGACTATCCAGCACAACACTGAAACTCTTCCAAGTCAAGGCAAGCTTTTGGTTTTACAAATTTCTTGACCTTGGGGCCCACCTGTGTAAGTGCTAAACTGCTTATTGACACTGTAAGGTTACTGCATGATTGTAGCGGGTTTACTTACGCGTTAGTTCTATTAGCTACGTTGACTATGACGTTACTAGCTAATATGGTGACAACAGTGTAGGCTGTGTGTAGTGGTTATGATATTGATTGGCTTGGAAAAGTTTTTTCGCCTGGTCACATACAGCTGATGTGTTGTGCATTGAAGTCCACAAACGAAGGGAAAAGGTAAGAGAAGGAAAGCGCATAGATGTGAGAAGGAGTACAACATGGCTGCTCTGAACTGTGTTTATGTGTGATCAGAGGTGTATTCATTCCGCCGATTCGGTTGAAAAACATTTCGTAAATGGAAACAAATGGAACGAAAAGGTGATAAACACACCTGAGGTTGTCTAATAGAAACTCTCGTTTGCAACTGTTGGACTAATGATTACACCCTAGATCAGCTAGATGCAGACAAGAGTGTGCAAGGCGGTATGGAATGTGTCACTGTCTGTCCATGTATCACTGTCTGTCACTTCAAATGTTTCTCTCGACCTGTGTGCACCTACGTTGTAAACCTTCATTCATAGGCTAGGTTGTAGCAACCTCATGGTGGGTATAGGGATGTTTAGTGTATCATGTAGTAGCCTAAACCTATCGAGGTTACATTGAACTGGGTGAATGGAATATGAAGGAGAGTCATCCAATATGCTGTAATAGAAATAAGGCCCTGTTCATAAAAATGAAAAATCATCTTCCCTCATCTTAAACGGCACCGATCGCCACTGCTTTGGAGTTATCTTTCTTGCTAATAGGATGTTAGAGTTTACACATCCTCTTGCAATAATAATGTTCGGAGGTCAAATAATGAAAAACTATCTGCCAAATCTATTCATTTTAAAATGTTGATTTCTTCTCCTTGCTATTATTGTTCGCCTGATGGTAAGACAAGATGTGAATTTATTTATTTATCCCTGAGCACGAAAAGGTTCAAGACCTCTGGTGTAAGTGATAGTGATTTTTTGTAATGGAACAGAAGAAACAGGGAATATATATTACAACAGAGTAACAGCAGCGTTAGCTATACTGTACATTAGTACTAGCAGTGATGTAATATATACAAAACAACAATGGCATAGCAATGGGCTACAACACAGTAGTAATAGCTATAATAGCATTGCCAATGCTAGCATGCTAATAGTATTGGCTGGTAATAGGCATCCTCAAGCTATAGGTAATAGCGTACGGTAGTATGTACTGTATAGGCAAGTTAACATTAGGGCTAGCGCCTAGGTGTTAGCATGCTATGTGGCCAACAATCTTAGTACGTCAACAAAGGCCATCTTAGTTGTGGCCAGAAAATGACTCTGGCCACACCACATTACCATTACGAAATATGATCAACAGTCTCAGTTATTACATAAAATTGACACCCCGCCCCGACTCAACCCTAGCCAACAAGATATTGGTGGTGATTCGGCTGTCCCCATAGAAGAAACCTTTTTGGTTCCAGGTAGAACCCTTTTGGGATCTATGTAGAGCCCTCTGTGGAAAGGGTTCTTCATGGAACCCAAAATGATTATTCAAAGGGTTCACCTATGGGTACAGCTGAAGAACCATTTTAAGTTCTAGCTAGTCCTTTTTTCCCACGAGTGCAGAGGGTGAGAAAGAGAGAGAGAGAGGGAGCGACAGGGATACAGGACGGAAAGAGAGAGACGCTGGCTGCTTCTCGGCTGAGCTTGTAATTGATTGGGCCTCCTAATCCCTGTCGGATTGACTGAGGAGAGGAGAGTGCAGTGATTGAAGCATTCCCCTGCGAGACGCGTGGCGGCACAGAGGTCATTTAAATTGAATGCGAATCAGTCACTGGCTGGATCAGTCATTATTTTATCTACATATATTTGTTTCCGCAATAGCTCTGTTTTTTCCTCTTTGCTCCATAGTATTCACTGGCGCACCCCTCCCTTTCCACATAACAGTTTAAAACAGCTAACTTTCTCTGGCAGAAGAGGTGAATCTCCATGAATATCCATGTTCAGAGTGACTATGGGTCTCTTGACGTTATGAGGTTAAGCACAAAAGGAACAGTGATTCAGGCTTAGCTCTGGACTAATATTGGAATGCGACCATGAAAGACATTTTTAATCTTCTCCCGCAAAATCACATTAACTTCCCTCTGGTATGTTCTCCACACTAACAGAACTGAACTGAGTCCCAGAACATTTTAATGGGCAAACTTTCACTCTTGAAAATATTTTGCAGATGGAAAAAAGTGAAAAAAAGTATAATTTTTGTTTCCTTGGCGGCTAATCCATGTAATTTTTTAAATGGAGTCAGAATCGCACAACTTGGACATGGCAGCATGTAGGAAGAAAAACGTGTCTGACTAGAACAGATACTATGGCATGAAGTTTATGTCGCATCCCAGCCAGAAACAATGACAGAGAGCGTGAGAGAGAAAGAAAGAAAGAATGAAAGAGAGAGAGAGAGAGAGAGAGAGAACACAGAAACAGAAAGAGAAACAGAGAGAAAGTAGTCACTATCTTTCAGTCTGCCAGGTAATCCAAATTAGTCCTCTCCTGGAATGTGAAGGGAAGCAGCCAGGAAAGATGGTGGAAGACTAATGATTGGTGTTGAACCTCTAAGGCGGCATCCCAAATAGCACCCTATTCCCTACATAGTGCAATAACTTGGGAAGGGACTATACTGTTGGGATCTAGTCATGGGCCCTCGTCAAAAGTAGTGAACTAGATTGGGAATAGTGTGCCATTTGGGACACAATGATAGGGTCTATTTTGACACTAGTCAGGGCTACAGGGCCATGACATACAGGGGACCTGAGCTACCATTTTGCTACCATTTATTGAAAATACAATGAAATATTATTAACCAAAAAATTATACTATTACAAATACATTACAAAGGCACATAGCTGCAGCAGTAGTAGTAGTAATCCTAGTTGTAGTAGTAATAGAAGTAGAAGTAGTAGCAGTAGCAGAAGCAATAGTAGTAATATGATTGCTCTAGTATCTCCAGTAATGGTACATGATTGGACCAGCAGATAAGGTGGTATGATGGTGATAACAGCAGTCCTGTTCCTAGCAGTGACAGTCTGCTCACGCAATTCCAAAATAGAACAAAAGCAGATAAGACTGTAATCTCAATAATGGGCAGAAATGGTTTTTCAGTCCCCATGGAAACGGATGAGGGTCAGCCGGTAAGCCTAATTGTCCGGGAGTGATCCCCTCGACCAACAAAATGGTAGACAAATTGCTCTCCAAATGCTCTTCTTCTCTCACTACCTCTCTGACCAGGGTTTCAAATACTATCTGGAATAGTTTCAAATACTTAAACTTGGCTTGATTGAGCTTGCCTGATGCAATGGAACCAATAGAAAAGTCACAAAAGAGCCTCCCAGTCCATCTGGCACTCCAGGCAAACCCAGGTCTGCTTCTCTCACTGCCATCATTTTATTTCTTTTTTATTTCACCTTTATTTAACCAGGTAGGCAAGTTGAGAACAAGTTCTCATTTACAACTGCAACCTGGCCAAGATAAAGCAAAGCAGTTGGAAACATACAACGACACAGAGTTACACATGGAGTAAAACAAACATACAGTCAATAATACAGTGGAAACAAGTCTATATACGATGTGAGCAAATGAGGTGAGATAAGGGAGGTAAAGGCAAAAAAAAAGCCATGGTGGCGAAGTAAATACAATGTAGCAAGTAAAACACTGGAATGGTTGATTTGCAGTGGAAGAATATGCAAAGTAGAAATAAAAATAATGGGGTGCAAAGGAGCAAAATAAATAAATAAAATACATTAAATACAGTAGGGAAAGAGGTAGTTGTTTGGGATAAATTATAGGTGGGCTATGTACAGGTGCAGTAATCTGTGAGCTGCTCTGACAGCTGCTCTGACATCATCACAACATATATAGTACATGACATGACAAACACAACACTATAGGAGGTGGAGCAGAATACTGAATATCTAAATGATGAAATACGGTAGATTATCATCATTGTCTCACATTAGGTGGCGTCACTCCTACGCAACGCTAGTCCCTCAACTGACGTCAGTGCCGTCATCTGACTTAAGACGATGAGGATAATAGCCTAGTTCATGTATTATCAAAGGACATGAGTTTAGTGTCCAGGAAGTTGCTGAATCATGCCTACACTGCAAATACAATAAACATTTATGTTGTCCTGTGAATCAGTCTTGTCCTCCTCCAGACAATCCGTAAACTGCTCTACTCATTCTACCTCATCATCGCCGCTTTCAGTTTAAATGACAAGACAACTACGCCATAAGAGGTTGGTGTTTATAAATCATCATAACAGGTAACAGAAACATCTGGGAGGGAGTAAAACAGCTGAATGATGTTTCCAAACATCCCATAAAATGAAAGCTTGATAATTCAAAGCACAAAAAAGACATTGGGGTATGATAGAAGAACCAAAGCAGTCAGGCGGACGGGGGAAGGTTTGTTTTCATAAAGAAATCAAGATTTCCAGTTACAGTAGCAGTCAAAGGTTTAGACACACCTACTCAGTTGTTCTTAATTTTGTATTATTTTCTACGTTGTAGAATAATAGTGAAGGCATCAAAACTATGAATTAACACATATGGAATCATGTAGTAACCAAAAAAAGTGTTAAACCAATCAAAATATATTACCCTTGTCACGTTCTGACCTTTATTTCCTGTGTTTTGTATTTAGTTAGTATGGTCAGGGCGTGAGTTGGGTGGGCAGTCTATGTTTGATTTTCTATGATTTGGGGTTTTCTATGTTTCGGCCTAGTATGGTTCTCAATCAGAGGCAGGTGTCATTAGTTGTCTCTGATTGAGAATCATACTTAGGTAGCCTGGGTGTCACTGTGTGTTTGTGGGTGATTGTTCCTGTCTTTGTGTTTTGCACCAGATAGGGCTGTTTAGGGTTTCACACGTTTCTTGTTTTGTTGTATCAGTTGTTCATGAGTAAGTTTACTTATTAAAAGAACCATGGACACTTACCACGCCGCATATTGGTCCTCTGATCCGTTTCGCCTCTCCTCTTCGGAAGAAGAGGAGGAAATCCCTTACAACCCTTGGCCACCCTTTGCCTTGATGACAACTTTGCACAGTCTTGGCATACTCTCAACCAGCTTCATTATTGAATCCAAGATGGCGTAGCAGTAAGTCGTCCTGTCGTGTCGTGTCCCTGTATATTTTGTTTATATTTTGTTTATTTTTCGTTTTTTACATATTTTTCGTTTTTTACATAGCTATCCCTTTAAAAACATTTTGCTAAACCTAAGCTTCCAAATACGCTGGATCTTCACAACCGCAACCGCAACCCTGGATGATTACCCCTGGCTAGCGTTTCCACCCACTTAGCTTGAAGCTAGCCCGGCCTGCGCTACCACCGTAGCATACTCCTTAGCTACAATACCCGGGCCCACGACCGGTCTATCGATGTCACCGCATGAAGAGGAATAAACAGACTCACCCCATCGCGACGTCCCCCAAAGGCTAACTCTCTAGCCCTCGCTATCTCCCTGCTTGCTAATTCGGCCTGCTAACTGCTAGCTTGTCCAGCTCCGGTCCGCTAACTGCTACCTTGTCTAGCCCGGGCCTACAAACTGTTAGCTTGTTAGCACAGGCCTGCTAACCGCCTGAATCGCCGCGTCCCAAACGCCCACCGGACCCATATTTACTTTCTATCTCTTTTGACTTTTAATTTGTTTATACCTTCCGGAAACCTGCCTCACCCAATGTGATACGGAATCGCTATTATTTTTTATTTATTTTCAGAACACACTCAAGAACCTCCAGAAGCTAACCAGCTAACTAGCTACAAGCTATTTAGTCATTGTTCGTTTTTTTAACCTGGATAACACTCGCCAGTCCAGCTTCCCTTCCCCATCCACCACTGCCCCCTGGACACTGATCTCTTGGCTACATAGCTGATGCACGCTGGACTGTCCATAAATCACGGTACTCCATTCTGCTTGTTTGTTTTATCTGTTGGCCCCGTTGCCTAGTCTACGCCATTTTACCTGCTGTTGTTGTGCTAGCTGATTAGCTGTTGTCTCACCTACTGTTTTAGCTAGCTTTCCCAATTCAACACCTGTGATTACTGTATGCCTCGCTGTATGTCTCTCTCAAATGTCAATATGCCTTGTATACTGTTGTTCAGGTTAGTTATCATTGTTTTAGTTCACAATGGAGCCCCTAGTTCCACTCTTCATACCCCTGATAACTCCTTTGTCCCACCTCCCACACATGCGGTGACCTCACCCATTACTACCAGCATGTCCAGAGATACAACCTCTCTCATCATCACCCAGTGCCTGGGCTTACCTCCGCTGTACCCGCACCCCACCATACCCCTGTCTGCGCATTATGCCCTGAATATATTCTACCATGCCCAGAAACCTGCTCCTCTTATTCTCTGTCCCCAACGCTCTAGACGACCAGTTTTGATAGCCTTTAGCCGCACCCTCATACTACTCCTTCTCTGTTCCGCGGGTGATGTGGAGGTAAACCCAGGCCCTGCATGTCCCCAGGCACCCTCATTTGTTGACTTCTGTGTTCGAAAAAGCCTTGGTTTCATGCATGTCAACATCAGAAGCCTCCTCCCTAAGTTTGTCTTACTCACTGCTTTAGCACACTCTGCTAACCCTGATGTCCTTGCTGTGTCTGAATCCTGGCTCAGGAAGGCCACCAAAAATTCAGAGATTTCCATACCCAACTATAACATCTTCCGTCAAGATAGAACTGCCAAAGGGGGAGGAGTTGCAGTTTACTGCAGAGATGGCCTGCAAAGTAATGTCATACTTTCCAGGTCCATACCCAAACAGTTCGAACTACTAATTTTGAAAATTACTCTCTCCAGAAATAAGTCTCTCACGGTTGCCGCCTGCTACCGACCCCCCTCAGCTCCCAGCTGTGCCCTGGACACCATTTGTGAATTGATCGCCCCCCATCTAGCTTCAGAGTTTGTTCTGTTAGGTGACCTAAACTGGGATATGCTTAACACCCCGCCAGTCCTACAATCTAAGCTAGATGCCCTCAATCTCACACAAATCATCAAGGAACCCACCAGGTACAACCCCAACTCTGTAAACAAGGGCACCCTCATAGACGTCATCCTGACCAACTGGCCCTCCAAATACACCTCCGCTGTCTTCAACCAGGATCTCAGCGATCACTGCCTCATTGCCTGTATCCGCTACGGAGCCGCAGTCAAACGACCACCCCTCATCACTGTCAAACGCTCCCTAAAACACTTCTGTGAGCAGGCCTTTCTAATCGACCTGGCCCGGGTATCCTGGAAGGACATTGACCTCATCCCGTCAGTTGAGGATGCCTGGTCATTCTTTAAAAGTAACTTCCTCACCATTTTAGATAAGCATGCTCCGTTCAAAAAATGCAGAACTAAGAACAGATACAGCCCTTGGTTCACCCCAGACCTGACTGCCCTCGACCAGCACAAAAACATCCTGTGGCGGACTGCAATAGCATCGAATAGTCCCCGTGATATGCAACTGTTCAGGGAAGTCCGGAACCAATACACGCAGTCAGTCAGGAAAGCTAAGGCCAGCTTCTTCAGGCAGAAGTTTGCATCCTGTAGCTCCAACTCCAAAAAGTTCTGGGACACTGTGAAGTCCATGGAGAACAAGAGCACCTCCTCCCAGCTGCCCACTGCACTGAGGCTAGGTAACACGGTCACCACTGATAAATCCATGATTATCGAAAACTTCAATAAGCATTTCTCAACGGCTGGCCATGCCTTCCGCCTGGCTACTTCAACCTCGGCCAACAGCTCCGCCCCCCCCGCAGCTCCTCGCCCAAGCCTCTCCAGGTTCTCCTTTACCCAAATCCAGATAGCAGATGTTCTGAAAGAGCTGCAAAACCTGGACCCGTACAAATCAGCTGGGCTTGACAATCTGGACCCTCTATTTCTGAAACTATCTGCCACCATTGTCGCAACCCCTATTACCAGCCTGTTCAACCTCTCTTTCATCTCGTCTGAGATCCCCAAGGATTGGAAAGCTGCCGCAGTCATCCCCCTCTTCAAAGGGGGAGACACCCTTGACCCAAACTGTTACAGACCTATATCCATCCTGCCCTGCCTATCTAAGGTCTTCGAAAGCCAAGTCAACAAACAGGTCACTGACCATCTCGAATCCCACCGTACCTTCTCCGCTGTGCAATCTGGTTTCCGAGCCGGTCATGGGTGCACCTCAGCCACACTCAAGGTACTAAACGACATCATAACCGCCATCGATAAAAGACAGTACTGTGCAGCCGTCTTCATCGACCTTGCCAAGGCTTTCGACTCTGTCAATCACCATATTCTTATCGGCAGACTCAGTAGCCTCGGTTTTTCGGATGACTGCCTTGCCTGGTTCACCAATTACTTTGCAGACAGAGTTCAGTGTGTCAAATCGGAGGGCATGCTGTCCGGTCCTCTGGCAGTCTCTATGGGGGTGCCACAGGGTTCAATTCTCGGGCCGACTCTTTTCTCTGTGTATATCAATGATGTTGCTCTTGCTGCGGGCGATTCCCTGATCCACCTCTACGCAGACGACACCATTCTATATACTTTCGGCCCGTCCTTGGACACTGTGCTATCTAACCTCCAAACAAGCTTTAATGCCATACAACACTCCTTCCGTGGCCTCCAACTGCTCTTAAACGCTAGTAAAACCAAATGCATGCTTTTCAACCGGTCGCTGCCTGCACCTGCATGCCCGACTAGCATCACCACCCTGGATGGTTCCGACCTAGAATATGTGGACGTCTATAAGTACCTAGGTGTCTGGCTAGACTGCAAACTCTCCTTCCAGACTCATATCAAACATCTCCAATCGAAAATCAAATCAAGAGTCGGCTTTCTATTCCGCAACAAAGCCTCCTTCACTCAAGCCGCCAAGCTTACCCTAGTAAAACTGACTATCCTACCGATCCTCGACTTCGGCGATGTCATCTACAAAATGGCTTCCAACACTCTACTCAGCAAACTGGATGCAGTCTATCACAGTGCCATCCGTTTTGTCACTAAAGCACCTTATACTACCCACCACTGCGACTTGTATGCTCTAGTCGGCTGGCCCTCGCTACATATTCGTCGCCAGACCCACTGGCTCCAGGTCATCTACAAGTCTATGCTAGGTAAAGCTCCGCCTTATCTCAGCTCACTGGTCACGATGGCAACACCCATCCGTAGCACGCGCTCCAGCAGGTGTATCTCACTGATCATCCCTAAAGCCAACACCTCATTTGGCCGCCTTTCGTTCCAGTACTCTGCTGCCTGTGACTGGAACGAATTGCAAAAATCGCTGAAGTTGGAGACTTTTATCTCCCTCACCAACTTCAAACATCAGCTATCTGAGCAGCTAACCGATCGCTGCAGCTGTACATAGTCTATTGGTAAATAGCCCACCCTTTTCACCTACCTCATCCCCTTACTGTTTTTATTTATTTACTTTTCTGCTCTTCTGCACACCAATATCTCTACCTGTACATGACCATCTGATCATTTATCACTCCAGTGTTAATCTGCAAAATTGTAATTATTTGCCTACCTCCTCATGCCTTTTGCACACATTGTATATAGACCCCCCCTTCGTTTTCTACTGTGTTATTGACTTGTTAATTGTTTACTCCATGTGTAACTCTTTGTTGTATGCTCACACTGCTATGCTTTATCTTGGCCAGGTCGCAGTTGCAAATGAGAACTTGTTCTCAACTAGCCTACCTGGTTAAATAAAGGTGAAATGAAAAAAAAAAAAAAAATGAGGTAGTCACCCGGAATCCATTTCAATTAACAGTTGTGCCTTGTTAAAGTTAACTTGTGGAATTTCTTTCCTTCATAATGTGTTTGAGCCAATCATTTGTGTTGTGTCAAGGTAGGGGTGGTACACAGAAGCTAGCCCTATTTGGTAAAAGACCAAGTCCATATTATGGCAAGAACAGCTCAAATAAGCAAAGAGAAATGACAGTCCTTCATTACTATACATTTTCCGGATTGACTGCCCTTCAAGAAAGTATCTTCAAGTGCAGTCGCAAAAACCATCAAGTGCTATGATGAAACTGGCTCTCATGAGGACCGCCACAGGAAAGGAAGACCCAGAGTTACCTCTGCTGCAGAGGATAAGTTCATTAGAGTTACCAGCCTCAGAAATTGCAGCCAAATAAATGCTTCACGGAGTTCAAGTAACAGACACTTCTCAAAATCAACTGTTCAGAGGAGATTGCGTGAATCAGGCCATCATGGTCGAATTTCTGCAAAGAAAACACAACGAAAGGACACCAATAAGAAGAAGAGGCTTACTTGGGCAAAGAAACATGAGCAAGGGGAATTAGACTTGTGGAAATCTGTCCTTTGGCCTGATGAGTCCAACTTTGAGATTTTTGGTTCAAACCACCATGTCTTTGTGAGACGCAGAGTGAACAGATGATCTCCGCATGTATGGTTCCCATCTAGAAGCATGGAGGACGAGGTGTGGGGGTGCTTTGATGGTGACACTGTCAGTGACACTTAACCAGCATGGCTACCACAGCATTCTGCAGCGATATGCCATCCCATCTGTTTTGCGCTTACTGGGACTATCATTTGTTTTTCAACAAGACAATGACCCAACACACCTCCAGGCTGTGTAAGGGCTATTTGACCAAGAAGGTGAGTGATGGAGTGCTGCATCAGCTGACCTGGCCTCCACAATCACCCAACCTCAACCCAATTGAGATGGTTTGGGATAAGTTGGATCACAGAGTGAAGGAAAATCAGCCAACAAGTGCTCAGCATATGTGGGAACTCCTTCAAGACTGTTGGAAAATTATTCCAGGTGAAGTTGGTTGAGAGAATGCTAAGCGTGTGCAAAGCTGTCATCAAGGCAAAGGGTGGCTACTTTGAAGAATCTAAAATCTAAAATATATTACTTGTGATGTGTCTGTTTCTCAAACTAGACACTGTAATGTACTTGTCCTCTTGCTCAGTTATGCACCGGGTCTCCCACTCCTCTATCTATTCTGGTTAGAGCGTTTGCGCTGTTCTGTGAAGGGAGTAGTACACAGAATTGTCCATAGAGCTCTGAGACAGGTTTCTGTCGGGGAACAGATCTGGGGAAGGCTACCAAAACATGTATGCAGCAATGAAGGTGCCCAAGAACACAGTGGCCTCCATCATTCTTAAATGGAAGAAGTTTAGAACCACCAATACTCTTCCTAGAGCTGACCCCCGGCCAAACTGAGCAATCGGGGGAGAAGGGCCTTGGTCAGGGAGGTGACCAAGAACCTGATGGTCACTCTGACAGTTGCTCTGTGGAGATGGGAGAACCTTCCAGTAGGACAACCATCTCTACAGCACTCTATCAATAAGAGGAGTGGCCAGGTGGAAGCCACTCCTCAGTAAAAGGCACATGACAACCCACTTGGAGTTTGCCAAAAGGCACCTTAAGGACTCTCAGAGCATGAGAAACAAGATTCTCTGGTCTGATGAAACCAATATTGAACTCTTTGGCCTGCGACACACACACACTATCTGACACAGTTTCTCCGATTACTGATATCTGGCAGCTCTCACTGCTTTATATCAATCCTTTCTACTATGTATAGATCAACTAATTGAAGAAAAAATAATTCAAAGCAACAGTGGACCAATCGATATGAATCCCACCCTACCAAAAGGTGTTGGCCCTTTGAAGTGTGACCAAACAGTAGCATAGAGCAGCAGCAGCAGTGTGTGTGTGTGTGTGTGTGTGTGTGTGTGTGTGAGTGTGTGTGTGTGTGTGTGTGTGTGCGCGCGGTTGTGTCTTTTGTGTATGTGTGTACAACATGTACAGCAGCAGCAGTAGCTGTCGTTCTGTAAGGAGCTAGCGCTAGCCTCAGGGGGGTGGGCCTAAAGACTCAGCACTCTAACGTCCATCAACAGCTTTCTGTATAATACCCTCCTCCCATAGCAGTGCACTCAATATGATGTTTCCAGGAAGCTGAAATTAATGAGCAGCACCCATTGATTCCATTGTGGGTTTTGGGTTGACAGGAGATAGCAGACAAATTTGTGTTTAACGTTATGTCACTATGAGCAGTGTAGTGGTTACAGTGAGCCAATGATGACCCATTGTGGTCTGAGATGGCTGCAATAAGTGCAGGTTTTTGGTTCCAGCCCAGCCCTAAGAAACCTGATTTAACTAATGATGATCTTGATTGAAGAAGTGAGTTGATTTTCAAAATGATACAATCAGTGTTGGCGCTGGGCTGGAACTAAAGCCTGTACGCTCAGCAGCCCTGCCAGGCAACAGGCCATCCCAGTATTAGAGGGGTTTGACTGATCCCCCTACTGAGGTTTGATCCCCATCAGTGGGATCAGTGGTCATAGTTGGTGGCCCCAGTACTTAACCAGGCTTATTGCATTGACCCAAATACTACATGATGCAAATTGGGCCAAATACCAGTCATGGATCATCTGGTGATCCATGACTATCCAACAACAAGATCGTAGATCAACACCATCTGCTTCACCAAGCATTACACTTCTACACTTGTTCGTTCACCAACTAACTGTCATGTGACCTACACAGACAGACACACAAAGACCCAAAAAATATTTTCAGTTCTTTACACTCATTTCACTACTGTGTGTCTCTGTGTCAAGAAACTGCAGTGGCAGCCAATTGTGCCTTACTGGAAAGCAGTGGAGTGTGTGTGTGTGTGTGTGTGTGTGTGTGTGTGTGTGTCCTACTGTACATCTGGGGACCCCCATGGGGTAGCCAATGCCCTGTCTGTCTGTAAGCTCCTTAACTGGGAGATAACCCAGTGAGTAGATTAGTGGGGGTTTGGGCAGGTTACATTTTCTTTCCTTTTAAGATCACACACACACAAACACACACACACACACACACACCCTGGATTTCCAGTAATGGTGTCTCTAAGTCTGGCCGTGAGGAAGAAGAGATTAATTAGGAGGTGTATTGACCACTATCCAGAAGCCACGGAGAGATGCAGAGATACACTACATGGCCGAAAGTATGTAGACACCTGCTTGTCGAACATCTCATTCCAAAATCACGGGCATTATCACAAGCATTAATCCCCCCTTTGCACCCTTAACACCCTCCACCGTTCTGGGAAAGGTTTTCCACTAGATTTTGGAACATTGCTGCTGGGATTTGCTTCCATTCAGCCACAAGACCATTAGTGAGGTCGGACACTAATGTTGGGCGATTAGGCCTGGCTAACAGTCGGCGTTCCAATTCATCCCAAAGGTGTCCGATTTGGTTGAGGTCAGGGCTCTGTGCAGGCCAGTCAAGTTCTTCTACACCAATCTCGACAAACCATTTCTGTATGGACCTTGCCTTGTGCACTGGGGCATTGTCATACTGAAACAGGAAAGGGCATTCTCTAAACTGTTGCCAGAAAGTTGGAGGCAAAGAATCGTCTAGAATGTCATTGTATGCTGTAATGTTAAGATTTCCCTTCACTGGAACTATCATGAAAAATAGCACCAGACAATTATTCATCCTCCACCAAACTTTACAGTTGGCACTATGCATTGGGGCAGGTAGCGTTCTCCTGGCATCCGCCAAACCCAGATTTGTCCGTCAGACTGCCAGATGGTGAAATGTGATTCATCACTCCAGAACGCGTTTTCACTGCTCCAGACTCCAGTGGCGGCGAGCTTGACACCACTCCAGTTGACACTTGGCATTGCGCATAGTGATCTTGGGCTTGTGTGCGGCTGCTCAGCTATGGAATCCCATTTCATGAAGCTCACGACAAATAGTTATTGTGCTGACGTTGCTTCCAGAGGCAGTTTGGAACTCGGTCGTGAGTCCAAAATGGCCTGAAATCCCTGTAACATCTCTATTTCTTAGGAGGGTCCTGAGAGTAAGCGCAGGAAGCCAAACACAGCAGGATATCACAAGTATTTTATGGGCCAATCTGATCCTCTCTCGCTCTTCCTCTCTCTCTCTCTCTCTCCCTCTCCATCTGTACGTCCGGATAATCACTCTATCCGTGTGACATTAAGCCCAGTAGCCAATCACAGCAGGGTTAGGGTTAGCTCTCTCTCTCTCTCTCTCTCATATGCAGCCCGGTGGGAAAGGACACTCCATAACTTGTGTTTGAGTGCCTGTATCAATCTTTCATTGGACCTAGTGTGTGTCCATGTGTGCGTAAATAAATAATGCATTATTCACACATTGGAAATAGGTATGAGAGTGGTCGAGCCGATATAATGGACTCAGGTGTTGTGCAGACAACTCCCCAGCTCAAGAGTATACCTGTTCTATATTCATCAACACAGCCATGCTATCTTTACATTGCCTTGTTGTATTTACAGTACCAGTCAAAAGTTTGGACATGCCAACTCATTCAAGGGTTTTTCTTTATTTTTTACAATTTTTACTATTTTCTACATCAAAAATATGAAAAATCACGTATGGAATCATGCAGTAACCAAAAAAAGTGATAAACAAATTAAAATATATTTTATAGTTGAGATTCTTCAAAGTAGCCACAATTTGCCTTGATAACAGCTATGCAATCTGTTGGCATTCTCTCAACCAGCTTCACCTAGAATGCTTTTCCAATAGTCTTGAAGGAGTTCCTGCTGCTTTCTCTTCACTCTGCGGCACAACTCATCCAAAACCATCTCAATTGGGTTGAGGTCAAGTGATTGTGGAGGCCAAGTCATCTTTTGCAACACTCCATCACTCTCCTTCCTGGTCAAATAGGTCTTACACAGACTGAATGTGTGTTGGGTCATTGTCCTGTTGAAAACAAATGATAGTCCCATTAAGTGCAAACCAGATGGGATGGCATATTGCTGCAGAATTCTGTGGTTAAGTGTGCCTTGAATTCTAAATAAATCACTGACAGTGTCACCAGCAAAGCAACCACACACCATCACACCTCTTCCTCCACGCTTCACGGTGGGAACCACACATGAGGAGATCATCCGTTCACCTACTCTGCGTCTCACAAAGACACGGCAGTTGGAACCAAAAATCTAAAAGTTGGACTCATCAGACCAAAGGACAGATTTCCACAAGTCTAATGTCCATTGCTTGTGTTTCTTGACCAAGCAAGTCTCTTGTTCCTATTGGTGTCCTTTAGTACTGGTTTCTTTGCAGCACTTCGAACCATGAAGGCCTGATTCATGCAGTCTCCTCTGAACAGTTGATGTTGAGATGTGTCTGTTACTTAAACTCTGTGAAACATTTATTTGGGCTGCACTCTGAGGTGCAGTTAACTCCAATGAACTTATCCTCTGCAGCAGAGGTAACTCTGGGTCTTCCTTTCCTGTGGCGGTCCTGATGAGAGCCAGTTTCACAGCGCTTGATGGATTGAGTTACTTCCGGCGCCGACAGAGATGGCCGCCTCGCTTCACGTTCCTAGGAAACTATGCAGTTTTTTGTTTTTTTACGTGTTATTTCTTACACTAGTACCCCAGGTCATCTTAGGTTTCATCACATACAGCCGAGAAGAACTACTGAATATAAGATCAGCGTCAACTCACCACCAGTACGACCAAGAATATGTTTTTCGCGATGCGGATCCTGTGTTCTGCCTTACAACCAGTGCCACGGGATGGTTCCCATGCAGCGACCCAAAAAAACGACTCAGAAAAAGAGGGAAACGAAGCGGTCTTCTGGTCAGACTCCGGAGACGGGCACATCGTGCACCACTCCCTAGCATTCTTCTTGCCAATGTCCAGTCTCTTGACAACAAGGTTGATGAAATCCGAGCAAGGGTAGCATTCCAGAGGGACATCAGAGACTGTAACGTTCTCTGCTTCACGGAAACGTGGCTCACTGGAGAGACGCAATCCGAAGCGGTGCAGCCAGCGGGTTTCTCCACGCATCGCGCGGACAGAAACGAACATCTTTCTGGTAAGAAGAGGGGCGGGGGCGTATGCCTTATGGCCAACGTGACATGGTGTGATGAAAGAAACATACAGGAACTCAAATCCTTCTGTTCACCTGATTTAGAATTCCTCACAATCAAATGTAGACCGCATTATCTACCAAGAGAATTCTCTTCAATTATAATCACAGCCGTATATATCCCCCCCCAAGCAGACACATCGATGGCTCTGAACGAACTTTATTTAACTCTCTGCAAACTGGAAACGATTTATCCGGAGGCTGCATTCATTGTAGCTGGGGATTTTAACAAGGCTAATCTGAAAACAAGACTCCCTAAATTTTATCAGCATATCGATTGCGCAACCAGGGGTGGAAAGACCCTGGATCATTGTTACTCTAACTTCCGCGACGCATATAAGGCCCTGCCCCGCCCCCCTTTCGGAAAAGCTGACCACGACTCCATTTTGTTGATCCCTGCCTACAGACAGAAACTAAAACAAGAAGCTCCCACGCTGAGGTCTGTCCAACGCTGGTCCGACCAAGCTGACTCCACACTCCAAGACTGCTTCCATCACGTGGACTGGGAGATGTTTCGTATTGCGTCAGCCAACAACATTGACGAATACGCTGATTCGGTGTGCGAGTTCATTAGAACGTGCGTTGAAGATGTCGTTCCCATAGCAACGATTAAAACATTCCCCAACCAGAAACCGTGGATTGATGGCAGCATTCGTGTGGAACTGAAGGCGCGAACCACTGCTTTTAATCAGGGCAAGGTGTCTGGTAACATGACTGAATACAAACAGTGCAGCTATTCCCTCCGCAAGGCTATCAAACAAGCTAAGCGCCAGTACAGAGACAAAGTAGAATCTCAATTCAACGGCTCAGACACAAGAGGCATGTGGCAGGGTCTACAGTCAATCACGGACTACAGGAAGAAACCCAGCCCAGTCACGGACCAGGATGTCTTGCTCCCAGGCAGACTAAACAACTTTTTTGCCCGCTTTGAGGACAATACAGTGCCACTGACACGGCCTGCAACGAAAACATGCGGTCTCTCCTTCACTGCAGCCGAAGTGAGTAAGACATTTAAACGTGTTAACCCTCGCAAGGCTCGCAAGGCTGCAGGCCCAGACGGCATCCCCAGCCGCGCCCTCAGAGCATGCGCAGACCAGCTGGCCGGTGTGTTTACGGACATATTCAACCAATCCCTATACCAGTCTGCTGTTCCCACATGCTTCAAGAGGGCCACCATTGTTCCTGTTCCCAAGAAAGCTAAGGTAACTGAGCTAAACGACTACCGCCCCGTAGCACTCACATCCGTCATCATGAAGTGCTTTGAGAGACTAGTCAAGGACCATATCACCTCCACCCTACCTGACACCCTTGACCCACTCCAATTTGCTTACCGCCCAAATAGGTCCACAGACGATGCAATCTCAACCACACTGCACACTGCCCTAACCCATCTGGACAAGAGGAATACCTATGTGAGAATGCTGTTCATCGACTACAGCTCGGCATTCAACACCATAGTACCCTCCAGGCTCGTCATCAAGCTCGAGACCCTGGGTCTCGACCCCGCCCTGTGCAACTGGGTACTGGACTTCCTGACGGGCCGCCCCCAGGTGGTGAGGGTAGGCAACAACATCTCCTCCCCGCTGATCCTCAACACTGGGGCCCCACAAGGGTGCGTTCTGAGCCCTCTCCTGTACTCCCTGTTCACCCACGACTGCGTGGCCACGCACGCCTCCAACTCAACAGTGGTAGGCTTGATTACCAACAACGACGAGACGGCCTACAGGGAGGAGGTGAGGGCCCTCGGAGTGTGGTGTCAGGAAAATAACCTCACACTCAACGTCAACAAAACTAAGGAGATGATTGTGGACTTCAGGAAACAGCAGAGGGAACACCCACCCCATCCACATCGATGGAACAGTAGTGGAGAGGGTAGCAAGTTTTAAGTTCCTCGGCATACACATCACAGACAAACTGAATTGGTCCACTCACACAGACAGCATCGTGAGGAAGGCGCAGCAGCGCCTCTTCAACCTCAGGAGGCTGAAGAAATTCGGCTTGTCACCAAAAGCACTCACAAACTTCTACAGATGCACAATCGAGAGCATCCTGGCGGGCTGTATCACCGCCTGGTATGGCAACTGCACCGCCCTCAACCGTAAGGCTCTCCCGAGGGTAGTGAGGTCTGCACAACGCATCACCGGGGGCAAACTACCTGCCCTCCAGGACACCTACACCACCCGATGCTACAGGAAGGCCATAAAGATCATCAAGGACATCAACCACCCGAGCCACTGCCTGTTCACCCCGCTGTCATCCAGAAGGCGAGGTCAGTACAGGTGCATCAAAGCTGGGACCGAGAGACTGAAAAACAGCTTCTATCTCAAGGCCATCAGACTGTTAAACAGCCACCACTAACATTGAGTGGCTACTGCCAACACACTGTCAATGCCACTGACTCTACTCCAGCCACTTTAATCATGGGAATTGATGGGAAATGATGTAAATATATCACTAGCCACTTTAAACAATGCTACCTTATATAATGTTACTTACCCTACATTATTCATCTCATATGCATACGTAGATACTGTACTCTATATCATCGACTGCATCCTTATGTAATACATGTATCACTAGCCACTTTAACTATGCCACTTGGTTTACATACTCATCTCATATGTATATACTGTACTCGATATCATCTACTGTATCTTGCCTATGCTGCTCTGTACCATCACTCATTCATATATCCTTATGTACATATTCTTTATCCCCTTACATTGTGTATAAGACAGTAGTTTTTTGGGGAATTGTTAGTTAGATTACTTGTTCGTTATTACTGCATTGTCGGAACTAGAAGCACAAGCATTTCGCTACACTCGCATTAACATCTGCTAACCATGTGTATGTGACAAATACATTTGATTTGATTTGATTTTGTGACTGCACTTGAAGAAACGTTCAATGTTCTTAAATTTTTTTGTTTTGACTGACCTTCATGTCTTAAAGTACTGATGGACTGTCCTTTCTCTTTGCTTGTTTGAGCTGTTATTGCCATATTATTGTTATAGAAATCCATATGATTTTTATGTTTAAGGTAATGGTAAGATAAGTCTAAACGATTAATACGTTCAAATTAATGTTAAGGCAATAACTAAAAGTATTCCACCCTGTCACGGTGTACTAGAGTGAAACATATTTGAATCACGTGCATAGGAAATTGATGTTTGCCTATATCTCAGGCCCAGAATCTAGAATATGCATGTAATTGTCAGATTAGGATAGAAAACACTCTAAAGTTTCCAAAACTGTCAAAATATTGTCTGTGAGTATAACAAAACTGATATTGCAGGCGAAAACCTGAGGAAAATCCAACCTGGAAGTGCTGTTTTTCCTGAAACCTCTCTGTTCCATTGCCTGCCTTCGCTCCATTTAAAAGGATATCAACTAGATTCCTTTTCCTATGGCTTCCACATGTTGTGAACAGTCTTTAGACATAGTTTCAGGCTTTTATTTAGAAAAATTAGCGAGAAAGATCACATCGCATCATTGGATGGCTGGGTGCCAGCAGCATTTTGCATGCGCCAACAGAGTGGAGCAGACATTTTGTCTCTCTCTCAGAGATTTTGTCTCTCGCTTTCTCAGGTTTTCGCCTGCAATATCAGTTCTGTTAGACTCACAGACAATATTTTGACAGTTTTGGAAACTTTAGAGTGTTGTCTATCCTACATGCATATTCTAGATTCTGGGCCTGAGAAATAGGCAGTTTCATATGGGGAAGTTTTTCATCCAAACATCAAAATACTGCCCCCTACACACAAGAGGTTAAAAGGCACACCTGTTAATTGAAATGCATTCCAGGTGACTACCTCATGAAGCTGGTTTAAAGAATTTCAAGACTGTGCAAAGCTGTCATCAAGGCAAAGGGGGGATACCTTGAAAAATCTCAAATATAAAATATATTTATATTTAACACTTTTTTGACTACTACATGTGTTATTTCATAGTTATGATGTCTTCACTACTATTCTACAATGTAGATAGTAAAATAGTACAAATAAAGAACAACCCTTGAATTAGTAGGTGTGTCCAGACTTTTGAGTGGTACTGCATATATATATATATATATATCTTTACAGCAGCCCTTTTCAGTGGGAACGCTAATGGAAGTACTTTCACTGAAGAGCCCTCACACCTGGCTATCAATACCATGCTGCTCATGTATGGAGCAGACCTGTGTGTCTCTGTATGTGTGTGTGTGTGTGTGTGTGTGTGTGTGTGTGTGTTTCTGCTACAGTGTGACTATTGCGCAGCAGGGAGGTGAAACCATAGCATTAATGGCTCAGGAAATCGATTGTGGAGGCGTCCAATGTGAAGGACCTGGAAACAGCAGTTTTCACAGCCTTTCTTCTCAGAACCTTATTGGAAGTAGTAGTCCTTTAATGGATGTAGTAGTCCTCATAATGGAAGTAGTAGTCCTTTAATGGATGTAGTAGCCCTCATAATGGAAGTAGTAGTCCTTTAACAGATGTAGTAGTCCTTTAATGGATGTAGTAGTCCTCATAATGGAAGTAGTAGTCCTCATAATGGATGTAGTAGTCCTTTAATGGATGTAGTAGTCCTTTAATGGATGTAGTAGTCCTCATAATGGAAGTAGTAGTCCTTTAATGGATGTAGTAGTCCTCATAATGGAAGTAGTAGTCCTTTAATGGATGTAGTAGTCCTCATAATGGAAGCAGTAGTCCTTTAATGGATGTAGTAGTCATCATAATGGAAGTAGTAGTCCTTTAACGGATGTAGTAGTCCTCATAATGGAAGTAGTAGTCCTCATAATGGAAGTAGTATTCCTCATAATGGAAGTAGTAGTCCTCATAATGGAAGTAGTAGTCCTCATAATGGAAGTAGTAGTCCTCATAATGGAAGTAGTAGTCCTTTAATGGATGTAGTAGTCCTCATAATGGAAGTAGTAGTCCTTTAATGGATGTAGTAGTCCTCATAATGGAAGTAGCAGTCCTCATAATGGAAGTAGTAGTCCTCATAATGGAAGTAGTAGTCCTTTAATGGAAGTAGTAGTCCTCATAATGGAAGTAGTAGTCCTTTAATGGATGTAGTAGTCCTCATAATGGAAGTAGTAGTCCTTTAATAGAAGTAGTAGTCCTCATAATGGAAGTAGTAGTCCTTTAATGGATGCAGTAGTTATCATAATGGAAGTAGTAGTCCTCATAATGGAAGTAGTAGTCCTCATAATGGAAGTAGTAGTCCTCATAATGGAAGTAGTAGTCCTCATAATGGAAGTAGTAGTCCTCATAATGGATGTAGTAGTCATCATAATGGAAGTAGTAGTCCTTTAATGGAAGTAGTAGTCCTCATAATGGAAGTAGTAGTCCTCATAATGGAAGTAGTCATCCTCATAATGGAAGTAGTAGTCCTTTAATGGAAGTAGTAGTCCTCATAATGGAAGTAGTAGTCCTCATAATGGAAGTAGTCATCCTCATAATGGAAGTAGTAGTCCTTTAATGGAAGTAGTAGTCCTCATAATGGAAGTAGTAGTCCTCATAATGGAAGTAGTAGTCCTCATAATGGAAGTAGTAGTCCTTTAACGGATGTAGTAGTCCTCATAATGGAAGTAGTAGTCCTCATAATGGATGTAGTAGTCCTCATAATGGAAGTAGTAGTCCTTTAATGGAAGTAGTAGTCCTCATAATGGAAGTAATAGTCCTCATAATGGAAGTAGTAGTCCTCATAATGGAAGTAGTAGTCCTCATAATGGAAGTAGTCGTCCTCATAATGGAAGTAGTAGTCCTCATAATGGAAGTAGTAGTCCTCATAATGGAAGTAGTAGTCCTTTAACGGATGTAGTAGTCCTCATAATGGAAGTAGTAGTCCTCATAATGGATGTAGTAGTCCTCATAATGGATGTAGTAGTCCTCATAATGGATGTAGTAGTCCTCATAATGGATGTAGCAGTCCTCATAATGGATGTAGTAGTCCTCATAATGAAAGTAGTAGTCCTCATAATGGATGTAGTAGTCCTCATAATGGAAGTAGTGGTCCTCATAATGAAAGTAGTAGTCCTCATAATGGATGTAGTAGTCCTCATAATGAAAGTAGTAGTCCTTTAATGGAAGTAGTAGTCCTCATAATGGACGTAGTAGTCCTCATAATGGATGTAGTAGTCCTCATAATGGAAGTAGTAGTCCTCATAATGGAAGTAGTAGTCCTTTAACGGATGTAGTAGTCCTCATAATGGAAGTAATAGTCCTCATAATGGAAGTAGTAGTCCTCATAATGGAAGTAGTAGTCCTCATAATGGAAGTAGTCATCCTCATAATGGAAGTAGTAATCCTTTAATGGAAGTAGTAGTCCTCATAATGGAAGTAATAGTCCTCATAATGGAAGTAGTAGTCCTCATAATGGAATTAGTAGTCCTCATAATGGAAGTAGTCGTCCTCATAATGGAAGTAGTAGTCATCATAATGGAAGTAGTAGTCCTCATAATGGAAGTAGTAGTCCTTTAACGGATGTAGTAGTCCTCATAATGGAAGTAGTAGTCCTCATAATGGATGTAGTAGTCCTCATAATGGAAGTAGTAGTCCTCATAATGGAAGTAGTAGTCCTTTAACGGATGTAGTAGTCCTTTAACGGATGTAGTAGTCCTCATAATGGAAGTAGTAGTCCTCATAATGGAAGTAGTAGTCCTCATAATGGAAGTAGTAGTCCTTTAATGGAAGTAGTAGTCCTCATAATGGAAGTAATAGTCCTCATAATGGAAGTAGTAGTCCTCATAATGGAAGTAGTAGTCCTCATAATGGAAGTAGTCGTCCTCATAATGGAAGTAGTCGTCCTCATAATGGAAGTAGTAGTCCTCATAATGGAAGTAGTAGTCCTTTAACGGATGTAGTAGTCCTCATAATGGAAGTAGTAGTCCTCATAATGGAAGTAGTAGTCCTCATAATGGATGTAGTAGTCCTCATAATGGAAGTAGTAGTCCTGTAATGGAAGTAGTAGTCCTCATAATGGATGTAGTAGTCCTCATAATGGATGTAGTAGTCCTCATAATGGATGTAGCAGTCCTCATAATGGATGTAGTAGTCCTCATAATGAAAGTAGTAGTCCTCATAATGGATGTAGTAGTCCTCATAATGGAAGTAGTGGTCCTCATAATGAAAGTAGTAGTCCTCATAATGGATGTAGTAGTCCTCATAATGGAAGTAGTAGTCCTTTAATGGAAGTAGTAGTCCTCATAATGGACGTAGTAGTCCTCATAATGGATGTAGTAGTCCTCATAATGGAAGTAGTAGTCCTCATAATGGAAGTAGTAGTCCTTTAACGGATGTAGTAGTCCTCATAATGGAAGTAATAGTCCTCATAATGGAAGTAGTAGTCCTCATAATGGAAGTAGTAGTCCTCATAATGGAAGTAGTCATCCTCATAATGGAAGTAGTAATCCTTTAATGGAAGTAGTAGTCCTCATAATGGAAGTAATAGTCCTCATAATGGAAGTAGTAGTCCTCATAATGGAATTAGTAGTCCTCATAATGGAAGTAGTCGTCCTCATAATGGAAGTAGTAGTCATCATAATGGAAGTAGTAGTCCTCATAATGGAAGTAGTAGTCCTTTAACGGATGTAGTAGTCCTCATAATGGAAGTAGTAGTCCTCATAATGGATGTAGTAGTCCTCATAATGGAAGTAGTAGTCCTCATAATGGAAGTAGTAGTCCTTTAACGGATGTAGTAGTCCTTTAACGGATGTAGTAGTCCTCATAATGGAAGTAGTAGTCCTCATAATGGAAGTAGTAGTCCTCATAATGGAAGTAGTAGTCCTTTAATGGAAGTAGTAGTCCTCATAATGGAAGTAATAGTCCTCATAATGGAAGTAGTAGTCCTCATAATGGAAGTAGTAGTCCTCATAATGGAAGTAGTCGTCCTCATAATGGAAGTAGTCTTCCTCATAATGGAAGTAGTAGTCCTCATAATGGAAGTAGTAGTCCTTTAACGGATGTAGTAGTCCTCATAATGGAAGTAGTAGTCCTCATAATGGAAGTAGTAGTCCTCATAATGGATGTAGTAGTCCTCATAATGGAAGTAGTAGTCCTGTAATGGAAGTAGTAGTCCTCATAATGGATGTAGTAGTCCTCATAATGGATGTAGTAGTCCTCATAATGGAAGTAGTAGTCCTCATAATGGATGTAGTAGTCCTCATAATGGATGTAGTAGTCCTCATAATGAAAGTAGTAGTCCTCATAATGGAAGTAGTCGTCCTCATAATGGAAGTAGTAGTCATCATAATGGAAGTAGTAGTCCTCATAATGGAAGTAGTAGTCCTTTAACGGATGTAGTAGTCCTCATAATGGAAGTAGTAGTCCTCATAATGGATGTAGTAGTCCTCATAATGGAAGTAGTAGTCCTTTAACGGATGTAGTAGTCCTCATAATGGAAGTAATAGTCCTCATAATGGATGTAGTAGTCCTCATAATGGAAGTAGTAGTCCTTTAATGGAAGTAGTAGTCCTCATAATGGAAGTAATAGTCCTCATAATGGAAGTAGTAGTCCTCATAATGGAAGTAGTAGTCCTCATAATGGAAGTAGTCGTCCTCATAATGGAAGTAGTCGTCCTCATAATGGAAGTAGTAGTCCTCATAATGGAAGTAGTAGTCCTTTAACGGATGTAGTAGTCCTCATAATGGAAGTAGTAGTCCTCATAATGGAAGTAGTAGTCCTCATAATGGATGTAGTAGTCCTCATAATGGAAGTAGTAGTCCTGTAATGGAAGTAGTAGTCCTCATAATGGATGTAGTAGTCCTCATAATGGATGTAGTAGTCCTCATAATGGAAGTAGTAGTCATCATAATGGAAGTAGTAGTCCTCATAATGGAAGTAGTAGTCCTTTAACGGATGTAGTAGTCCTCATAATGGAAGTAGTAGTCCTCATAATGGATGTAGTAGTCCTCATAATGGAAGTAGTAGTCCTCATAATGGAAGTAGTAGTCCTTTAACGGATGTAGTAGTCCTTTAACGGATGTAGTAGTCCTCATAATGGAAGTAGTAGTCCTCATAATGGAAGTAGTAGTCCTCATAATGGAAGTAGTAGTCCTTTAATGGAAGTAGTAGTCCTCATAATGGAAGTAATAGTCCTCATAATGGAAGTAGTAGTCCTCATAATGGAAGTAGTAGTCCTCATAATGGAAGTAGTCGTCCTCATAATGGAAGTAGTCGTCCTCATAATGGAAGTAGTAGTCCTCATAATGGAAGTAGTAGTCCTCATAATGGAAGTAGTAGTCCTTTAACGGATGTAGTAGTCCTCATAATGGAAGTAGTAGTCCTCATAATGGAAGTAGTAGTCCTCATAATGGATGTAGTAGTCCTCATAATGGAAGTAGTAGTCCTGTAATGGAAGTAGTAGTCCTCATAATGGATGTAGTAGTCCTCATAATGGATGTAGTAGTCCTCATAATGGAAGTAGTAGTCCTCATAATGGATGTAGTAGTCCTCATAATGGATGTAGTAGTCCTCATAATGAAAGTAGTAGTCCTCATAATGGAAGTAGTCGTCCTCATAATGGAAGTAGTAGTCATCATAATGGAAGTAGTAGTCCTCATAATGGAAGTATTAGTCCTTTAACGGATGTAGTAGTCCTCATAATGGAAGTAGTAGTCCTCATAATGGATGTAGTAGTCCTCATAATGGAAGTAGTAGTCCTTTAACGGATGTAGTAGTCCTCATAATGGAAGTAATAGTCCTCATAATGGATGTAGTAGTCCTCATAATGGAAGTAGTAGTCCTTTAATGGAAGTAGTAGTCCTCATAATGGAAGTAATAGTCCTCATAATGGAAGTAGTAGTCCTCATAATGGAAGTAGTAGTCCTCATAATGGAAGTAGTCGTCCTCATAATGGAAGTAGTCGTCCTCATAATGGAAGTAGTAGTCCTCATAATGGAAGTAGTAGTCCTTTAACGGATGTAGTAGTCCTCATAATGGAAGTAGTAGTCCTCATAATGGAAGTAGTAGTCCTCATAATGGATGTAGTAGTCCTCATAATGGAAGTAGTAGTCCTGTAATGGAAGTAGTAGTCCTCATAATGGATGTAGTAGTCCTCATAATGGATGTAGTAGTCCTCATAATGGAAGTAGTAGTCCTCATAATGGATGTAGTAGTCCTCATAATGGATGTAGTAGTCCTCATAATGAAAGTAGTAGTCCTCATAATGGATGTAGTAGTCCTCATAATGAAAGTAGTAGTCCTTTAATGGAAGTAGTAGTCCTCATAATGGATGTAGTAGTCCTCATAATGGATGTAGTAGTCCTCATAATGAAAGTAGTAGTCCTCATAATGGAAGTAGTAGTCCTCATAATGGAAGTAGTAGTCCTCATAATGGAAGTAGTAGT
>NC_034185.2:31082395-31232395 GCF_002021735.2 Oncorhynchus kisutch | reverse complement strand
GGTGAGAAGAAATCCTGTTTATTCCTTTCCAGTTCCCTATTGGTCACCTAGAGGAAACCATCGGATTAAGCAAAGTGTTTTCACGACCAGAGAGAGGAAAACATAGATCTCAGACATTAAATTTATGTCAGTCTACATGGGGGTGTATAGCATGTGACACTAAGATGTAGGTAGGTGTGCAATCTATTTAATTTGGCTAGAAAAGGGAATACGGAATAAATCACTGAAATCAAAAGCACTGTGTAGAGGTGGCCGACCTCTACCTGTGTTTTGTAATGTTGTAATGGTATGCTCCTAGAAGGTACAGTATATACTTGCCTTCACCCAATACTAAATCAGCCATGTTTATGTTTGGTATTACTGTAAGTACAACATACAAATGGAATTCCCTCCTTGTGCGTGCTGTTAGTGATGTAGTATGAACCGTGACTTCCTCTCTTTCTGTGAGGGTTTCACACATACACTACCTTGGTTGAGGACACTATCGGGACTCGATGACATATGACATCTTGTACACCTCCTACAGAGTCTCGACCTGTTGTCAAATCAATGGACTTTGCATAAATGCACCCAATTTCCATGCAACCAACCCCCTTTCTCAATCTTCCTTCTCATCCTCCTCATTTTTAAATTTTTTAAATTTCACCTTTATTTAAAAACTTCTTCAGGCTAAAACGATTTTTCTCCACTTCCTGTCTGACTGACGTGCCCAAAGTAAACTGCCTGTTACTCAAGCCCAGAAGCCAGGATATGTATATAATTAGTACCATTGAATAGAAAACACTTTGACGTTTGAGAAATGTTAAAATAATGTATGAGACTATAACACAATTGATATGGTAAGAGAGAGCCCATACTCTTTCAATGGAAAGCTATGGGTCCTATGCAATTCCAGCTCCCAGATTGCAATTCCTATGGCTTCCACTAGATGTCAACAGTCTTTGTTCAAGGTTTCAGGCTTGTTTCTTCCCAAATGAGGAAGAATTTTGAGTTTTGGTACAGGGAGTCAGAGTTGGAAATCAGTCTGTGCGTGCGCGACGAAGAGGATGCACACTTGCTAAATTAGCTTTTCTATTAAACATACTTCTTCCGTATGGAATGCTATAGTTTAATTGCATTTTAGGGTACCTGAGGATTCAATAGAAACGCATTTGGACTTGTTTTAACCTTTTGAGGTATAGGGGGCAGCATTTCCACTTTTGGATAAATAGCGTGCACAATTTCAACTTCCTGCTACTCATGCCAGGAATATATTATATGCATATGATTAGTAGTTGTGGATAGAAAACACTCTGAAGTTTCTAAAACTGGTTCAATCATGTCTGTGACTATAACAGAACTTATGTAGCAGGCAAAACCCAGAGGAAAAACTGTCCAGAATTATTTATTTATTTTTCCTCTGACCGTTCCCTCAGTTGTCTTTGCCAAGGGAAATTTGATAGCGCCCATTTTACAGTTCCTACGACTTCCACAGGATGTCACCAGTCTTTGGAATTGGGTTTTATTTTATTGAAGTTAATCATTGGTGAAACGAAGAAGAGGCACATCCTGGAACAACGTTACACTGTTGAGAGTTACGCAAGAGGGAAAAAGGGGCATGTTTTGTTTACATGCTCTATCGAATAAAGATTCCCCCGTCTACAATTTGATCGATTATTGACGTTTAAAAATACCTAAAGTTGTATTACAAAAGTAGTTTGAAATATTTTGGCAAGGTTTATAGGCAACTTTTGAAATGTTTTGTAGTGAAGCTGTTTTTTTCCGGCTTTATAAATGGACATTTTGGGTATACATGGACGGAATTAATCGAAAAAAAGGACCAATTGTGATGTTTATGGGACATATTGGAGTGCCAACAAAGAAGCTCGTCAAAGGTAATGCATGTTTTATATTTTATTTCAGCGTTTTGTGTAGCGCCTGCTACGCTAGTACTTTTGTTTACAACTGTTTTTAGGTGGTTCAGGGGGGGGGTGCATGCTATCAGATAATAGCTTCTCATGCCTTCGCCGAAAAGCATTTAAAAAATCTGACATGTTGGCTGGATTCACAACGAGTGTAGCTTTAATTGAGTACCCTGCATGTGTGATTTAATGAAAGTTTGAGTTTTATCGCGTTTTATTTGAATTTGGCGCTATGCATTTCCCGAGGCTATTGGCACTATCCCCAAGAGGTACAAAGTTTAGCGGTAGCTTTTTGGATTCCTTTCTCTGCATGTTGAACGAGTGGATTACTCAAAATCAACTAAACAGACTTTTTGGGATCTAAAGAAGGATTTTATCTAACAAAACGACCATGCATGTTGTATCTGGGACCCTTGGGTTTGCAAATCAGAGGAAGATTTTCAAAAAGTAAGTGAATATTTAATCGCTATTTTTGATTTTACAAAGCCTATGCTGGTTGAAAAATATTTTGATCTGGGGCGCCATCCTCAAACAATCACATGGGATGCTTTCGCTGTAAAGCCTATTGTAAATCAGTCATATGCTGTTAGATTAACAACAATTTAAGCTCTTAACCGATATAAGACACTTGTATGTACCTAGATGTTTAATATACATCATTTGTATGATTATTTATTTGGTTTGCGCGCCCTCCAATTTCACCGGAAGCTGTCGTCAGGTGTCCCGCTGACGGGACGCCTAGCCCTAAGAAGATTTATTTAGCCAGGTAGGCCAGTTGAGAACAAGTTCTCATTTACAACTGCGACCTGGCCAAGATGCAGCAAAGCATTGCGACAAAAACAACAACACAGAATCACCCTCGTCTCTCTCTCTACGTTCACCACAACCTCTCACCTTGACCTCTTCTGGGACGTCATAATGAGTTCTAAAAGCTTCTGGAAGCATGCATCATGACATGTTAAAGTTCAGAGAACGTTGTCAGTAAAGGGCAATTATGGTAGAAAAGTGGAGATTCACACTTTGTTTAGATAGTCTGGATTTTCCACCTGTATTATGCTTTATAGATAGCCATATTATCACCTAATATCTGTTGACAAGCAACTGCAGGTTATTTGGCTGTCCCAAAAAAGGTTATCCTATGGGGACAGCCGAAGAACCCTTTAAGGTTCTAGATAGCACCTTTTATTCTAAGAGTGTAAGGTTACGGTTAGGATTAGGTTTAGAATAAGGGTTAGGGTAAGGGTTAAGATTAGGATTAGGGCTAAGGTTAAGGTAAGGGTTCAGTTTAGGGTTAAGATAAGGTTTAAGGTTAGGGTTAGAGCTAGTCCGAGCTAGTTACTGTAGTTAGTCCGTAAAGCATCTACGGATGGATTATCCAAATAAAGTGTTACCCAGTAGAGAAGTGTACTGTAAACACCAAGCAGCAAGCCAAAGTTGAGAGGGCTAAGTAGAGAGAATGGAGGTCTGGAGAGAGAGTGCGGAGATGTGCTACTCTACTCTAACCAACCCTAGGGACAGCCCTATTTCCTCCCATTACCACTAAATGCAGCTGCGAGCCAATATTAGGAAGGTACAGACCGGGGGGGAAAACATCCACATCTAGAATGAGTCCCAAAAGGCACCATATTCCCTACATAGTGCTCTACTTTTGACCATGGACCATAAGTCTCTGGTCCAAAGTAGTGCACTTTGTAGGGAATAGGATGCCATTTGGCACACACACCTAATGCTGCACTGTTGTGTTTTTTCCTGGTAAAGTGTCTGTACAGTGTTTTATTCAGAAAGCAAAAGTAGCCAATTAAGCTGAACAATGTTGTGAGTGCTTGTATTGACTGTATAACAGGAAGGCTGGGATTGTTGTTCCATTCACAGGATGGCCTGGAAACATGATTTAGTTCTTTGGATTTGGATTTGTGATTTAGAGTGATGTGTCAAGGTTTGAGCTATTTTGACAGTAAGTACAAAAGTTGATTACTTGCTTATGGTGTTGCAATATGCCACATGATGGCGCGCCATAGCTCCCGGATGTTCATGACAGCTGGTAGGTCCTCTATTCTGAGATCAGTGTCTCGGCAGATGTTGTCCACAGAAAGTCACCAGAAAGTGCCAATGATCACTGTGAAAGGAGACAGAAAATCAATCACGTATATCAACTAATCAATCAATTAAGAGAAATGCATTCACAAGGTAGAGGATGGTGTGTGTGAGCCCACTTGAAGCTACCACTTATAGAGTGCATGGTATACAGCGGCTGAGCTGTATACATGACACATTGCGGAGGCAGTTGCTGTCCATGGTGCTGAAAACTATTCCCTCACAGCCCTCTCCTCTCCAGTTCAACCAGCCTGACTGGAGAATTCAGACAGACAGCCAGACAGACAACCAGCCAGCCAGCCAGCCAGCTAGTCAGATGGACGGATGTCAAGACAGACAAACAGACAGAAAGCTGGACAGCCAGACAAGCCAGCCAAAGAGAGGAAGTGGTTGTTTACTAATCAACTTGCTGCCTCTGCCTTAGTCAGGATTAACAGCCATTGTGTTCTGGGTAGAGTGAGAGCCTCAGGGACCAGAGCTGCTACTGAGAACCTCTTCAGTAAGCAGGAAGAGAGTAGCCAACTCCACACACACATTTACTCACGCGATTGCAGACACATTTACAAATACCTGCGAGCAGACACACAGTGTAGACTAATGCCATGTCTGGGCGGAGTGAGGAAATATGCAGAGTTTAGCCCTGTCAGAGTGGTCAGCATTGAATAGATCAGTTCCCAGACCATGACAACAAACCGTTTGGGCCAACATCATTATTGAAATACATTACTCACTCAGAATGGAGCTGTAGCAAAACTGCTGTGCACTTAATTACTGTGAGACTCCATTGAGTGCATCCCAAATGGCTCCCTATTCACTATATAATGCACTCACAATGGAATAGGGTGCCAATAGAGAAGGGAAAGGGGATACCTAGTCAGTTGCACAACTGAATGCATTTAACCAAAATGTGTCGTCCGCATTTAACCCGACCCTTCTGAATCAGAGAGGTGAAAGGGGGCTGCCTTAATCAATGTCCACGTGAGACTCATCGTTGGTGTTTTACAGTAGGACTGGCATATTTAATCGCCTGTTTTTTCAATAGGGCTCTTTCGCAACTATTTGTCTACCCATCAATGTGTTGTGTTGTGCATATCTCTTTCTCCATCTCTCTCTTTTTCACTTTCTTCTGGCTGAGGGTAAAAGCCTTGATGCACATGTAGTTGACACACCTTTTCAACTATTTGTGTTTGTGCATGTGTGCATACTCTAATATTTACAGGTAACTGCCCAAATAAAGGAAACTCCAACATAGTGTCTTAATAGGGCATTGGGCCACCACGAGCCAGAACAGCTTCAATGCACCTTGGCAAAGATTCTCCAAGTGTCTGGAACTCTATTGGAGTTCCATTCTTCCACATTAAATTTCATAATTTGGTGTTTTGTTGATGATCGTGGAAAACGCAGTCTTCTTGTGCCACTCCAGAGTGTTCAATTGGGTTGAGATCTGGTGACTGAGAGCTGAGAGTCATGGCTTATGGGTTATATCATTTTTATGCTCATCATACTATTGGGGGCATTGTCATCCAATGGGGTCATAGCCAAAATAATGACCTGCCCAGCATTTTTATGCATGACCCTAAGCATGTGTGGAAGCACCTGTTTTCAATATACTCCTCATTTACTCAAGCGTTTCCATTATTTTGGCAGTTACCTGTATGTGCATGTGTGTATGTACCTCATATATGAACGCAGATGCATCTTTCTACGTGTGCACTTGCTTGCATGTGCGTCTCTCCCTAGCTAGTGCCAGGCGAACGTGCCAGTCCCATCCCAGTAGTGATCCACTAGTTTCCCTCCCACGCTGACAGCCCAGCACGGCTCCACTGGCGCAGGCCTTGTTAAGACACACTCCCGCTAGAAGATGTCAAGCCCAATTCAAAGCTATCATGCTGTTTCTAAACACAGAGCGCATTCTCCTGGTTGAACTCTGCAGCTACTCTTGTCTCCTAGCATTACCTTCCCTTTTTGGACATGCAAGCTGTGGCACAAGCTGCAGCACCCGACACCCCTCTGGTAGAGTGCCTTAATGGTGGAGGGTAAATGAGTAGATGTATTTTTACTGTGTATGTTACAGCATATATATTCTATTGTGTACTTGTGTTTGCGCATGCATGAGAGAGAGAGAGAGAGAGAGAGAGAGAGAGAGAGAGAGAGAGAGAGAGAGAGAGAGAGAGAGAGAGAGAGAGAGAGAGAGAGAGAGAGAGAGAGAGAGAGAGAGAGAGAGAGAGAGAGAGAGAGAGAGAGAGAGAGAGAGAGAGAGAGAGAGAGAGAGAGAGAGAGAGAGAGAGAGAGAGAGAGAGAGAGAGAGAGAGAGAGAGAGAGAGAGAGAGAAAAAAATATACGCCATAGTTTCCAGCGCGGTCACGTGAACACCAAATACCATCTTTCTGAAAGGTAACAACAGGGGGGCAGCGTACTGTTCCGACACACACCAGGAGGCAAGGATATGTTGGCCATAGAAATAGAATCTAGATCTATGATGCTGACAGGCAGGTAGAGTAGGGGGTGGTTGGCCAGTAGTGGGGTGTGCATGAGTACATGTGTGCATACTTTTGTGTACGCAGAGGGCTACTCTGAGCTAAGACAGTGGATTAAAGCCAAAGCTGCCTTCCCTCTCTCTATCCCACTGAGCATCAGCGCAGCAGGCTGTGCAGTAAGACTCGGTAAGGTGGATTTATCTCATTCGGAAGGTCTGCATTCGTATACTTTAGAAGTCTCTCTCGCTCTAGATGAGATAAATGATAGCACCTGCAGCCTTCTGGGAAATTAAATAGATTATTTTCTTAGCTCTGCACTGAACAGATGGCCTAGTCACGTTCTGTTTACGACGTTGTTGTACTCTACGATGCAGTCCAGAGTGGGTGGAAATAAGACTGTAGAAAATACCTTGTTGTTTCAATATCCTCGACCCTCAACCATGTATACGTTAGTAAACGGAAGTAAACACATCCGAAAAGCAAACCAAACAAAGTATACAACTCTGATCTGTGGATTACAGTCTTCCAGTCCATATACTTTCAAAGTAAGGATATTAAGTCATGTTTTGATGAGGGTGAACGCCACAGGAGGTTGGTGGCACCTTAATTGCGGAGGTGGTAACGGGCTCGTGGTAATGGCTGGAAGTAGTCGAATGGAATCGCATACATCAAACAACACATGGTTTCCAGGTGTTTGATGCCATTTCATGTGCTCATTATTACGAGCCGTCCTACCCTCCGCAGCCTCCTGTGGTTAACGTTATTTCTTTAAGTCTCCTCCGGTTCAAACTGCTGCACGTCAGTGCACACGGACAGCAGAGTCTGCATAATGACACCATGTTACCTAATCATACAGTTATCCTTCTGCAGCGCCCTAATAATTCATGCGGTTCAACCCTGTGTGCATACCATCAGACGCATCTAACTTGAGTCCCCCGACGTCACTTGAACTCTCTAGTTCAGTCATCCTTCAGCTGTGGTTCCCGAATATAACATTGGTGACAGACATAGGGTACGTGAGAACAACATCTGAATGTGGAAATGCGCGGAGAAAATGGAAGGCAGAAGCAGTGTGTTGATTAGACTCTGAACCTCAAGGGAAGGGGTGTGAAATCGACACACACACACACACACAAACACAAACACACACACACACACACACTCACACAGTTTACCGGAACAGTAAAGATTCAAAGAGGGATAAACCATTATAGAAAAGGAAAGAGAGGAAAAACTAATTGAAATAATGAAAAATGTATGCTTCCCTTATCTAATAGCCTATAGCCGAGCTCTAAAAGGCATTGATAGCATTAGGCCAGACTGTCCAGTGTATGAGCATTGATTTCTCCAGCCAGAGAGAGAGAAAGCAGGCTTTAAAACTCCTCTCATCAGCAGAGAAGATATGAGAGAGGTGATAGCTATGCACAATAGGTGCAAAACATTCACACTTTACAATATGATCGATTCAGTCATTTGGATCCGCTTAACATGAATAGAATTTCACTTTTCCAACTGACATGTTGAACGCTTGTTCACATGCGCATGAGTTCATGTGTGCGAGTGTTCATTTGTGTGTGTTCATGCGTGTGTGGGTTCTTGCGTGCGTATTTGCGGGTACGTGTGTACATTGCTAATAAGTGGAGTGTGTGATCGTCTGTTTGGTGAGGGTTCTCTCTCCTCTACCCTCTTACCTTCATCTTTCGGCCCTTTTTTCTTTTGAAGTTTAACCTCAAAGAACGACTTCAAAGGGAACACGTAGCTCTTTATGTGAGGAAAATATCAATAAGGTACTGCCTCCGCCATTATGATTTAATGTGTTGTGTTATTGGATTGCTGTTGTGGTGAAATGTATACTTAGTTTGCTGCAGGGGGGGAAATCATTACCATTTGATTAGCTCAATCCAAGTGTTTTACTAATACAATCCAGGTTGACATGTACAAGGAATACACATTTGGATTTGCAAGTATTTTTGTATCCTGCGTGAGTGAACTTGTGAGTGAGTGTACGTGTGTGTGCTCATGCTAATATTAACTATCTGTCTCTCTCTCCTTCACACACAAAAACAACGCTTGTAAAGTATAATAACCTCTGAGAAGTGTCTAGCTATCGATTGGTCTTTGCTACTACTGTGTGTTCTATGCTGGTACAGTTGACTGCCAGGTTGCTCTTTCTACTGAGGCATTATTTAGTCAGCTGTTCCTGTGGGGGAACATGTCCAATGGAAGTAACTGAAGCACCACGAACTGGAGGAAGTCCATTCAACTCCCTATACTCTTCCGTCTCAGCCAATCATAAATAAAATTGCCCTCCCAACAGTGGAAACGCATCCGCAATAGCCTCAGAAAAGGTTAACGAATATATACTTTCAGCAAAGATCAAATAAATGACTCTAACTTAGAAATCTTAAAGCGGTTCAAGAAAACACAGTGTACTTGATTTCTATGGCTTCAGCCCTGATGGAACAGACAGTCATTACTCCCATTCAGGGAGAGAAACTCATCTATCTCAGGTAATCTGTTTGGACTGTTGCTCTGCGGATTGATGGGGCACTCACAGTTGACAGAAGTAAAAATGTATTGAAAATCAGACTAGAGTGCATCACTCAAACACTGTAACCCATGGAGACTAGGGGTGCACGATATGCGATTTCGATTTTACTCACGACTTCGATCAAAACATTTGTGTGAACTGTTTGAATCCTAGAAATAAAATTAGTATTCCGATTCTACGGTTGCTGGTGTTTGGCATGACAACGAATGAAAAGGTTATTGTGACAGAGTAGGAACCAAAGTGTTGAACAGAGTTTCCCAGGGGACCCTTATTATATTTGAATGTGACATTCATGGCATTTGAAGAAAAATGCAGCATCTTTTGCGATTTGGATATTGAATATTGACATTTCAACAAAAATGTGATTAATAGAGCTCGCCAGTCCTAAAAACCATACATGAGTTACCTCTGGTTCGTTCAGACATTCCTATGGGGAAAATGAATGGGGAAACGAATAGGGTTGTGGGATAAATGCATAAAATATGCTCTGAGGTTAACACAGGCTCAGGAGATCTTATACGTTATGTTCTATAAGATAATATCAGTCAGCTAACATGACCTTTATGAGTTATGAAGCCTTTTATGTGCTTTATAGGATTTTTTTTTATTACATAAATGATTCAACAATTTAAGAAAGTGATGCTAGCTGAGGAAGATTATCTCATAGAACAAAAAGTATAGATCTCCTAAACCTGTGTTTACCATGGACCTTATTTTGGTCATTTATCCAAAAACCTTAGAAAAACTCCATTATTTTCCCCATAGGCTTTGCCCAACGAACCACGGTGGAGTTGGTGCCTACAAAAAGACCCCATTACTATTGCTCTCTATCGTGGAGCCCAAATAGAGACCCAACTGGGATACACGCCAGACCATATCTTTATGCACCAGAATGACTGCAGAGATAGTCTCTATCTGACCAACAAATCACTCAAGTCTAGATGTCATTTTAATCCTTGCCCCAACTGTAACTAATCCGTAAACAAGAAGTTGTGATTTTTGCCACTTTTTTCCTGTCCATCATGGCTATATACTACTCGGGCTCCCGGGTAGCGCAGCGGAACATGGCAGTGCATCACAGTACAAGAGGCGTCACTACAGTCCCTGGTTTGAATCAAGGCTGTATCACATCCGGCCGTGATTGGGAGCCCCAAAGGGTGGCGCAAAATTTGCCCAGCATCATCAGGGTTTGGCCGGGGTCGGCCGTCATTGTAAATAAGAATTTGTTCTTAACTGACTTCCCTAGTTAAATAAAGGTTCATTTAAAAAAATACAAATAAAATATATATATATACAGTGGGGAGAACAAGTATTTGATACACTGCCGATTTTGCAGGTTTTCCTACTTAAAAAGCATGTAGAGGTCTGCAATTTTTATCATAGGTACACTTCAACTGTGAGAGACGGAATATAAAAACAAAAATCCAGAAAATCACATTGTATGATTTTTAAGTAATTAATTTGCATTTTATTGCATGACATAAGTATTTGATCAGCTACCAACCAGTAAGAATTCTGTCTCTCACAGACCTGTTAGTTTTTTCTTTAAGAAGCCCTCCTGTTCTCCACTCATTACCTGTATTAACTGCACCTGTTTGAACTCGTTACCTGTAAAAAAAAGACACCTGTCCACACACTCAATCAAACAGACTCCAACCTCTCCACAATGGCCAAGACCACAGAGCTGTGTAAGGACATCAGGGTTAAATTGTAGACCTGCACAAGGCTGGGATGGGCTACAGGACAATAGGCAAGCAGCTTGGTGAGAAGGCAACAACTGTTGGTGCAATTATGGAAGAAGTTCAAGATGGCGGTCAATCACCCTCGGTCTGGGGCTTCATGCAAGATCTCACCTCGTGGGGCATCAATGATCATGAGGAAGGTGAGGGATCAGCCCAGAACTACACGGCAGGACCTGGTCAATGACCTGAAGAGAGCTGGGACCACAGTCTCAAAGAAAACCATTAGTAACACACTATGCCGTCATGGATTAAAATCATGCAGCGCACGCAAGGTCCCCCTGCTCAAGCCAGCGCATGTCCAGGCCCATCTGAAGTTTGCCAATGACCATCTGGATGATCCAGAGGAGGAATGGGAGAAGGTCATGTGGTCTGATGAGACAAAAATAGAGCTTTTTGGTCTAAACTCCACTCGCCGCGTTTGGAGGAAGAAGAAGGATGAGTACAACCCCATCCCAACCGTGAAGCATGGAGGTGGAAACATCATTCTTTGGGGATGCTTTTCTGCAAAGGGGACAGGACGACTGCACCGTATTGAGGGGAGGATGGATGGGGCCATGTATCACGAGATCTTGGCCAACAACCTCCTTCCCTCAGTAAGAGCATTGATGGTGGCTGAGTTTCCAGCATGACAACGACCCGAAACACACAGCCAGGGCAACTAAGGAGTGGCTCCGTAAGAAGCATCTCAAGGTCCTGGAGTGGCCTAGCCAGTCTCCAGACCTGAACCCAATAGAAAATCTTTGGAGGGAGCTGAAAGTCCATATTGCCCAGTGACAGCCCCGAAACCTGAAGGATCTGGAGAAGGTGTGTATGGAGGAGTGGGCCAAAATGCCTGCGGCAGTGTGTGCAAACCTGGTCAAGAACTACAGGAAACGTATGATCTCTATAATTGCAAACAAAGGTTTCTGTACCAAATATTAAGTTATGCTTTTCTGATGTATCAAATACTTACAGTGTGTCATGCAATAAAATGCTAATGAATTACTTAAAAATCATACAATGTGATTTTCTGGATTTTTGTTTTAGATTCCATCTCTCACAGTTGAAGTGTACCTATGATAAAAATGACAGACCTCTACATGCTTTGTAAGTAGGAAAACCTGCAAAATCGGCAGTGTATCAAATACTTGTTCTCCCCACTTTATACCCTGCCAGGATAGGCATATACTTTCGGTTGCAGCGTTGTTGGATTGGCTGTTGGGTTCAGCTAACTTTAAAGGGTTCTTGTTATTAGCCCAACATGTCTAAGTCTATATCAGGCCTCTGAGTAGCTTTGGCTCTTTGTCAACTTGGACTGTACTGGGACCCCTGCCGTCTCCCTTTTCCAGCCTTCAAAGACCAGTCTTCAGAACCCCGGGATGATGAGAACCCTGGAATGTTCAGACACCTGGAACGAGGCACACAGTGAGAGAGACGCTGTGCATCCTGCTGTGGAGAGGGTAAGGTCACATTCATGTCTTGGGTGAGAGAGAGAGACAGGGTGTGTATTGAGCCATCGCCTCAGAGAATGAATATATATGACACATACTTAAGTCCTTTGATAGCTGCTGTGTGGTGAGCATTCTAGTACAAAATGTCTGCTGTGCATCACCCAGGTGGACACTTTACACTTGTTCATTGTCATTTTAATATGAAGTGCTCTGAGTATAAAACCTACACACAAGCAGTGATGTACAGTACCTAAGTAAACATACTTTAAAGTACTACATAAGTAGGTTTTTGGGGTATCTGTACTTTAATTTACAATTTATCTTTTTGACAACTTTTACTTTTACTTCACTACATTCCTAAAGAAAATAATGTACTTTTTACTCCATACATTTTCTCTGACACCCAAAAGTACTCGTTACATTCTGAATGCTTAGCAGGACTGGAAAAGGGTCCAATTCACACACATCAAGAGAACATCCCTGGTCGTCACTACTGCCCCTGATCTGGCAGACTAAACACAAATTCTTCATTTGTAAATGATGTCTGAGTGATGGAGTGTGCCCCTGGTTATCCATAAATAAAAATAAAACAAGAATAGTGGCAACCTGTTGTTGTAAGGAATTTGAAATGTTTTATACTTTTACTTTGACTTCTACATTTACTTTTGATACTTAATTATATTTGAAACCAAAATACTTTTAGACTTTTACTCAAGTAGTATTTTACTAGGTGACTTTCACTTTTACTTGAGTCATTTTCTATTAAGGTATCTTTACTTTTACTTTTAAGTATGACATGTTGGTACTTTTTCCACCACTGATCACAAGCCATAACCTCAGTGAGTAAATCAACATACTACCAACACACTCCATAACAATTCCAGTAAGGGTATGACTTTATACTTTAGTCCTGTACTTGAGCTTTATCTGCACCTGCAATAACATAGCCATGTAAGCCTCGCCACATGGGTTTCTCCTTTAAGGTTGTCAGGTTGTTTTCACCTTCTCTAAGGTCAGAAAATACCTCAGCTTTCCCTGCCCCACAGTGAACTCAATGTGAGAGAAGAGATAAATAGATAAGAGAGGGAGGGAGGGAGGGAGCAAAGGAGAGAGAGAGAGAGAGAGAGAGAGAGAGAGAGAGAGATGACTCCCATCCATAACCTCAGAGGAACAGATATCCCCATGACTGCTTACTAAGTAGCCATAGCACACATATATCTAGATTAAAAACAAACCACTTTTTAAGTGAGAATAGGCATTGGTCTGAAGCTGGAAAAAAAAGAAATTCACATACCACAGCAATTTTGATTCCACCCATGCTCTACCAAGGTTTTCCAGCACGCAGCTTTGACCTACTACAGTAGCTATGTGTAATGTCCGGGGTGTAGTGGAGGAAGAAGTCAGGCTCAGGAAAAAGAGAGTTCAGGGTAGCTATACTTTTATTCACCACACCGGTGAAAAGACCACCATAGTGCCTGTGCCCAAGAACACTAACGTAACCTGCCTAAATGACTACCAACCCGTAGCACTCACATCTGTAGCGATGAAGTGCTTTGATTGGCTGGCCATGGCTCACATCAATGTCATCATCCCAGAAACCCTAGACCCATACTGCCCCAACAGATCCACAGATGATGCCATCTCTATTGCACTCCACGCTGCCCTTTCCCACCTGGACAAAAGGAACACCTATGTGAGAATGCTATTCATTGACTACAGCTCAGCGTTCAACACCATAGTGCCCTCAAAGCTCATCACTAAGCTAAGGACCCTGGGACTAAACACCTCCCTCTGCAACTGGATCCTGGACTTCCTGATGGGCCGTCCCCAGGTGGTAAGGGTAGGTAACAACACATCCACCACGCTGATCCTCAACACAGGGGCCCCTCAGGGGTGCATGCTCAGCCCCCTCCTGTACTCCCTGTTCACTCATGACTGCACGGCCAGGCACGACTCCAACACCATAATGAAATTTGCAGATGACACAACAGCCTGATCACCGACAACAACGAGACAGCCTATGGGGAGGATGTCAGAGACCTGGCCATGTGGTGCCAGGACAACAACCTCTCACTCAATGTGATCAAGACAAAGGAGATTATTGTGGACTACAGGAAAAAGAGACCCGAGGATGCTCCCATTCTCATCGACGGGGCTGCAGTGGAGCAGGTTGAAAGCTTCAAGTTCCTTGGTGTCCACATCACCAACAAACTAACATGGTCCAAGCACACCATGATAGTCGTGAAGCGGGCACTACAAAACCTATTCCCTCTCAGAAGACTGGAAAGATTTGGCATGGGTCCTCAATCCTCAAAAGGTTCTACAGTTGCAGCATCAAGAGCATCCTGGTTCCATCACTGCCTGGTATGGCAACTGCTCAGCCTCTGACCACAAGGCACTGCGATGGTGGTGTGAATGGCCCAGTGCATCACTGGGGCCAAGCGTCCTGACATCCAGGACCTCAATACCAGGTGGTGTCATAGGAAGGCCCTACAAATTGTGAAAGACTCCAGCCAACCTAGTCATAGACTGTTCTCACTGCTACCACACGGCAAGCGGTACTGGAGCACCAAGTCTAGGTCCATCTAGTCAAATGGTACCCATATTATTCGCATTGCCCCCCCCCTCCCCTCTCCACACCACTGCCACTCTCTGTTGTCATCTATGCATAGTCACTTTAATTAACTCTATCTACATGTACGTACTACCTCAACTAACCGGTGCCCCTGCACATTGACTATGTACCGGTATCCCCCGTATATATTGTTATTTTTTACTGCTGCTCTTCAATTACTTGTTACTTTTATCTCTTATTCTTATCCGTATTCTTTGAAACTGCACTGTCGGTTAGGGGCTCGTAAGTAAACGTTTCACTCTAAGCTCTACACCTGTTCTATTTAGCGCATGTGACTAATACAATTTGATTTGATTTGAAGTTTTCATAGCTAACATTACAATCTTATGTTGGCTAAGGTTACTTATCTAGCTAAAGTTAATTGCCTATCATTGCAGCCAAGGACGTTTGCTAACTTAGTTGATTAGTGCATATTTCTTTGTGCTCCGATTACACTCAAGTGTCTAGATCAGAAGTTTAGACATGATGACATCAGCCTTATGTGGAAAACGTTACTTGGCAAAATATAGCTTGCTATTGCTCGCTTGTTGGTTCGCTACCAAGCCTACGTTAGCTCTCATCTGACTGGTATAATGTTAAGTTAGCTAGCAAGCTACCTACCTAATCGAAAACAAAACCACATTCATTTGCTATCTAACTTTATTTGCTTGTTAGTTAGCTAGCATTCAGCTGACTGGTGTTACCTTGCTACAGAGGCTAGCTACTGGACTTTGTACAATAAAGCTAAGGTTAGCTATGTAACGTTTGCTACCTAGCTAATCAAAATA
Source organism: Oncorhynchus kisutch (assembly GCF_002021735.2). Classification (NCBI taxonomy): domain Eukaryota; kingdom Metazoa; phylum Chordata; class Actinopteri; order Salmoniformes; family Salmonidae; genus Oncorhynchus; species Oncorhynchus kisutch. Next base: position 31,216,798 of record NC_034185.2, on the reverse strand, counting down.
TCTGTTTGCATTAATTGATTAGCCTCAGTTTGAATACCACCATATACAGTGCCTATGGAAAGTATTCAGACCCCTTGACTTTTTCCATATTTTGTTACGCTACAGCCTTTTTCTAAAATGGATTAAATACAACCTTTTCCTCAGCAATCTACACAGGATTACCCATAACAACAAGCTAAAACATATTTTTAGAATTTTTTGCAAATGTATATATAAATATTTTTTAAATACCTTATTCAAATAAGTAATCAGACCCTTTTCTATGAGACTCAAAATTGAGCTCAGGTGCAACCTGTTTCCATTGATCATTCTTGAGATGTTTCTACAACTTGATTAGAATCCACCAGTGGTAAATGTAATTGACTGCAGATGATTTAGAAAGGCACACACCTGTCTATATAAGGTCCCACAGTTGAAGTCAGAGCAAAAACCAAGCAATGATGTTGAAGAAATTGTCCGTAGAGCTCCGAGACAGGATTATGTTGAGGCACATATTTGCGGAAGGGTACCAAAACATTTCTACAGCATTGAAGGTCCCCAAGAACACAGTGGCCTTCATCATTCTTAAATGAAAGAAGTTTGGAACCACCAAGACTCTTCCTAGAGCTGGCCTCCTTGTCAAACTGAGCAATCGGGGGAGAAGGGCCTTGGTCAGGGAGGTAACCATGAAACCGATGGTCACTCTGAAAGACCTCCAGAGTTACTCTGTGGAAATCAGATAAACTTCCAGAAGGACAACAGTCTCTGCAGCACTCCACCAATCAGGCCCTTATGGTACAATGGCCAGCCACTCCTCAGTAAAAGTCAGGATCGAGGAAAAGATGAACGGAGCAAAGTACAGAGAGATCCTTGAAGGAAACTTAATCCAGAGCGCTCAGGACTTCAGACTGGGGCGAAGGTTCACCTTCCAACAGGACAACAATCCTAAGCACTCAGCCAAGACATGCAAGAATGGCTTCGGGACAAGTCTCTGATCGTAAATCTCTGGAGAGATCTGAAAATAGTTGTGCAGTGATACTCTCCATCCAACCTGACAACGATTGAGAGGATCTGCAGAGAAGAATGGGAGAATCGCCCCAAATACAGGTGTGCCAAGCTTGTAGCGTCATATGCTAGTAGACGCAAGGCTTTAATCGCTGCCAAAGGTGCTTCAACAAAGTCTGAAGGGTCTGAATACTTATGTAAATGTGATATTTCAGTTTTTTTTTATACATTTGCAAAAAAAAAAAAACTGTTTATACTTTGTCATTATGGGGCATTGCGTGTAGATTGATGAGAAAAACTAACAATTTATTCCATTTTAGAATAAGGCTGTAACGTAACAAAATGTGGAAAAAGTGAAGGGGTCTGAATACTTTCAGAATGCATTTTATGTAGCGATAGTAATATCACTAGCAAGGGTATAATGGTGATATTAGCACCACTAGTAGCTACAAAGCACTATTAGCCTTAATGCTAGTATTTATTGTTTTATCCTTGTCATTGGCAGTGTATCTGTAAAGAACACCTGCTAACCAGAGTGGGCAAGCCCTCCCCAGGCTCTAAGTAATTGCCACAGAGAGACTAGTAAATAGCGGCATGCTATACCACCAGCCAGGCCCACCATTGTGTGTTTTGCTTCTTTCATTAGAGCGAGACCAGAGCTAACTTATTTTTTACCCGTATTTTACCAGGTAAGTTGACTGAGAAAAACGTTCTCATTTACAGCAACGACCTGGAGAATAGTAACAGGGGAGAGGAGGGGGGATGAATGACTAACTGGAACCTGTGGATTATTAGGTGGCCATGATGATACATTTAGGGGGACGGGGATGGGGAGAGGGGGGAGGGGTGGGGAGGGTGAATTTGACAGGGGGGAAGTGAAGGGTTTGGATGCTGCTGTGCTGTCACTGATAAGACACACATGGGAGCACACACACACACACAAACACACACACAAACACACACACACACACAAACAGACACACATACACTCACTAAAAGGCTCTGCCACAGTGTAATGGTGGTTGTTAGCCCTGTCCCTGCACTCCTCCCTTAGTGACAAGAGCTACCCATTTAGAGCCAGGGGAGGTGTGTGTGTGTGTGTGTGTGTGTGTGTGTGTGTGTGTGTGTGTGTGTGTGTGTGTGTGTGTGTGTGTGTGTGTGTGTGTGTGGGTGTTTGCACCCATATGTATTATCTTTTCACAAAGGTGTTTCACTCTGATTATGAAGTGACAGAACATTGAGGAATATACATCATCAGTCACGGGTTACATCAGGAAATGTGTTGATGATGTTGTATCCACAATCACAATACAGACATACTGTACCTCAACCAAAAACCATAGATGAATGGTGCACTCCGTGCCATGCTGAAGGCCGGTGCTGCAGCATTCAAATCTGGGAACACTGTTGCGTATAAGGCAAGCAGGTAGGAGCTCTGCAAGTCCATTAGGGCTACAAAAAGACAATACACTCAACCTGAATCACTTTACTACATATCAGACTTGCGACACATGTGGCAAGGATTACAGACTATAAGGGACTACAAAGGAAAATCCAGCTGTGTGGTGACCACCAGATCCTCCCTCTCAGATGAGCTTAATATGTTCTATGCTCGCTTTGAGGCAAACAACATCGAGCTATCCAGGAGGGCTCTTCTCGTTCCGGATGACCAAGTGCTTTCGCTTTCCGAGGCTGACGTGATGAAAACTCTCAGGAGAGTAAATACCCACAAATCCGCCTGCCCATCCCTGGTCATGTCCTCAGAGTGTGCACTGACCAGCTGGCAGGTGTCTTCTCGAACATCTTCAACCTGTCCCTTTCCCAGGCTGTAGTCCCCACTTTCTTCAAGGAGATAATGAAGATAAATGAGATAATGAAGGTGGCATGCCTAAATGGCTATCGCTCCATCGCACTAATCCCTGACATCATGATGTGCTTCGAGAGGCTGGTCATGACACAAATCAAGGCCAGCATGCCAGACACACTGGACCCAATCCAATTGGCTTCATCTATTATATTACCTATTATATTGACAAGATGTTCAAGTATCCTCTCTAACAATAAATAACATTAAAGATGGAAGGCAGACGTTTTTTTGCCACATTTTTTGCCACCGCAAAGAAATGTACTTCATGTCCTGAATACAAAGCGTTATGTTATTGAACACAACACATCATTGTGTATCACTTTCCATATTTTTAAGCATGGGGGTGGCTGCATCATGTTATGGGTATGCTTGTCATCGTCAAGTACTAGGGTGTTTTTTGTTGTTGTTGATAAATAGAAACTGAATAGAGGTAGGCACAGGCAAAATCCTAGAGGAAAACTTGGTTCTGTCTGCTTTCCACCAGACACTGGGAGACACATTCAAATTTCAGCAGGACAATAACTTAAAACACAAGGCTAAATATACACTGGAGTTGCTTCCCAAGACGACATTACATTTTCCTGAGTGGCCGAGTTACAGTTTTGACTTAAATCCACTTGAGAATCTATGGCAAGAATTGAATATACAGTATGTCTAGCAATGATCAAAAACCAACTTGACAGAGCTTGAAGAATTTGTAAAATAATAATATGCTAATATTATACAATCCAGGTGTGCAAAGTGCTTAGAGACTTACCCAGAAAGACTCACAGCTGTAATCGCTGCCAAAGATGATTCTCACATGTATTTACTCAGCGGGTTGAATACTTATGCCATCAAGATATATTAGTGATTTATTTTTCATATTTTCTTTTCTTTGAAATGTTATCATTTTTCTTCCATTTTGACAATTACAGAGTATCTGTAGACTGTTGCTAAAAAAATTACAATCTATTTAATTTTAATCCCACCTTTGAACACAACAAAATGTGGAAAAAGTCACAGGGTGTGAATACTTTCTGAAGGCACTGTACATTTATTCTACAAACACATCACAACTACTGCTATTAGACCTCTATTTATTATTGCTAATACTGCACAACGTATCCCTTTACACTCGGGTTAGAAATGGCAGTGAAAAACGGCTGCATTGGAATGTACAGTAACATGCTATACATGACGTCAGACCTCAGGCTCCACGCTTCACAGCGCTGTATGGGTTTTGACTGACAGCTGTTCTGAACTTAAGCATGTCAAGAAGTTGCCCGCATCTCCCCTGCTAATTGCGCATCTTTTGCTAATGTTTTGTTGACTGAGTGAGGGAAATGCTGTAAATTAAGACGAGACATTGAGGATTATAATAAGTCCACGTTTATGATCACTATGTTTGATGTACAGCTGCAAGATGACATGGCGTCATACCCTGGGTTGTTCTGAGCCTGTTTGTTCACTGCGAAGAAAATGTGCCATCAAAAACGCTTTGTAAAGGACATACCACCACAAAGTATTCCGCTATGGTGAGATTCCAAACAACCCCATCTGAAACGGTTCAGATTTCCATTCCATTAATCTATGTATTATCTCTTTCTTGTCGCATTGTCAAGAGGGAACCTGCAAGTCAGCATTTCACTGTACTGTGTATACCATGTGTATCCTGTGCACACATTGTACATAGATTGTTCTTTTGTGTTACTGACTGTACGTTTGTTTACGTGTAACTCTGTGTTGTTGTTTTCGTTGCACTGCTTTGCTTTATCGTCGCAGTTGTAAATGAGAACTTGTTCCCAACTGGCCTACCTGGTTAAATCACGTTTATTTATAAAGACCTTCTTACATCAGCTTGACTTGATCTTATCCCACCGGAGAGCTATTGAGCCGTGGGTAAATTAGGAAGCAAAGATCAGTGAGAATGTATAGCACGATAATCCTCTCTGTTGACACACTCCACGGATCACCTGAACTGTGATACCTGTATGTGGCTGTGTATCTGTCTAATGTCTTGGGTTGCACCGGCGTTACCACTCACTTCTAAACAGTGGGCCGGTGTTTTTGGGGGGGGCACCTACCATCTCAGATTGTTCTGAAATCGTTTCAATAGTAACATATACAATTAGCATTCCTGAAACATTATTTTGTTGAAATATTTTTGGATCCCTGAAAAATTCAGCTAATTGTACACAAATTGGCTATTTTAATCATGGGAGTCCGTGGGTGACCTTTGACTATTTTATTAGATTCCTTGTGTTTTACTCATTGGTAGGAAGTGGTTTGGTCCTAATCAGATGTTGGGTACTATATTTATTGAATATTATCTGAATCCTATAAATAAAAAATGCCAATTTGGGTGCAATCAATTCGCTAACTTTTTCCGAGATTAAATAAAAATTTGAAGAAAATATTGTTTCAGGAATGCCTATTTTACCTGCTACTGGGAACTCTCTTCTCATGGGGCCCAATGTTACGATGAGAAGCAACAGCTTTGGACCCTCCAGGACATAACCTACAATATTAAATAGAGACTGGTGTGACAGGATCTACACCTTCGTTCTCAAACATCTCAAACACCTCCGCCCTGCTTTCAAATTGTATAGCGTGTAACGTGTGTGTGTAGTGGGTAGTGTGTAGTGTGTAGTGTGAAGTGGGTGTATTGCACAATTAAAAACTCCTTGTTGACTGGCTGATCAAACAGTCTCTGTCACACTTCCCTGGAACGCAGAAGCAATACGGCGCTCGCCCGTGTAATGAAGAAAAATATGTGCGAGAGGGAACGCATCGAACAACAGATAATGCATTTTTAATCGACTGTTTAACATAAAACACGGGATGAGGCTACAAAAAAGCACTCATCAAAACCGAAGAGAAGAGTGTGTGTGCACGTCCCCGCGTGTGTGTGTGTATTCATCAAGAAGAAAGAGAAGAGCATCGCAATGGCAGCGAGACACTCACAGTTCACATCTCCTGCAACGGTATTTAAAAGAGATTCATGAAATTATAATCATCACAGCTGTAATCAAAAGCATATTGTACTCAAGACGCCTAAATCCTAGACTCTCTTTCTTTAAGGGCCTGCCAACCAACAACAGCAGCTTTGATAGGCTACTGATACTCCTGGCACTAGAGTTGAATTTGCCTTTAAACGATCACAACTGTGTAGAATTACCATGACTAGCTGGTTGATTGCTTATCCTTATTGGGACCAATATAGAAAATCTACTCTCAGAAACTTAGACCAGGATTCAATCCAAGGTACATTATAGCGCTGGGCACTATACAGATTATAATGCAACTATACAGATTACAATCACAGTAAACACTGCGGATGTCAATTCCAGAGTCAATAACTTGCAAAAGTCAAGTGCAATGCACCTGCGGTTGAATCTCGGCGTGTGTTGAATCTCGGTGTGTGTGTGTGTGTGGGCGTGTTACCCTGTTGTTTATCACTCTGCGCACAATGCCGTCATTAAAGCATAGGACAAAGCAACTAGCTGAGACGGAGAGAGACAAAGCAATTACCAGGCAATAAGCTTCATCATAAGTAGAATGAGAGAGGGAGAGATGCATTGGCAACAGTAGCAACCAACCATTCACGCCAATAAAGCATTTACACAGAGAGAGAGAGAGAGAGAGAGAGAGAGAGAGAGAGAGAGAGAGAGAGAGAGAGAGAGAGAGAGAGAGAGAGAGAGAGAGAGAGAGAGAGAGAGAGAGAGAGAGAGAGAGAGAGAGAGAGAGAGAGAGAGAGAGAGAGAGAGAGAGAGAGAGAGAGAGGAGAGAGAGAGAGAGAGAGAGAGAGAGAGAGAGAGAGAGAGAGACAGACAGACAGACAGACAGACAGACAGACAGACAGACAGACAGACAGACAGACAGACAGACAGACAGACAGACAGACAGACAGACAGACAGACAGACAGACAGACAGACAGACAGACAGAAGACAGACAGACAGACAGACAGACAGACAGACAGACAGACAGACAGACAGACAGACAGACAGACAGACAGACAGACAGACAGACAGACAGACAGACAGACAGACAGACAGACAGACAGACAGACAGACAGACAGACAGACAGACAGACAGACAGACAGACAGACAGACAGACAGACAGACAGACAGACAGACAGACAGACAGACAGACAGACAGACAGACAGACAGACAGACAGACAGACAGACAGACAGACAGACAGACAGACAGACAGACAGACAGACAGACAGACAGACAGACAGACAGACAGACAGACAGACAGACAGACAGACAGACAGACAGACAGACAGACAGACAGACAGACAGACAGACAGACAGACAGACAGACAGACAGACAGACAGACAGACAGACAGACAGACAGACAGACAGACAGACAGACAGACAGACAGACAGACAGACAGACAGACAGACAGACAGACAGACAGACAGACAGACAGACAGACAGACAGACAGACAGACAGACAGACAGACAGACAGACAGACAGACAGACAGACAGACAGACAGACAGACAGACAGACAGACAGACAGACAGACAGACAGACAGACAGACAGACAGACAGACAGACAGACAGACAGACAGACAGACAGACAGACAGACAAAATGTAAGGCGCTGCTATCTGCTCTCGAGGAGGAGGAAGAGTAGGAGGAGGAGGGCAGATTGGATAGGGACCAGTGTCTGTGAGATGTAATGTGGTCTCTTTAATGTGTGTGATGATGGGAAGATTGTTCACAAAGAATATTTGGTGTGTTAGATTTACCTCGGTTAAACTCAGAAAACTTTACTTCATATTGACTTACTTGCCCAGGAACCACTCTATCCTTCAGCATTCGTGGTTTACTGTATGTGTGGTAATCAATATTAATTGATTATGCCTATGGCAACTGATAAAATCTTGCTTTTATTTTACTACATACACTACCATTCAAAAGTTTGGGGTCACTTAGAAATGTCCTTGTTTTTGAAAGAAATGCACATTTTTTGTCCATTAAAATAAAATACAGTGATTGTTAATGTTTTAAATGACCATTGTAGCTGGAAACGGGTGATTTTTAATGGTATATCTACATAGGCGTACAGAGGCCCATTATCAGAAACCATCATTCCTGTGTTCCAAGTTTATCATTTTAAAAGGCTAATTAATAGAAAACCCTTTTGCAATTATGTTAGCACAGCTGAAAACTGTTGTCCTGATTAAAGAAGCAATAAAAGTGGCCTTCTTTAGACTAGTTGAGTATGTGGAGCATCAGCATTTGTGGATTGAGTTACAGGCTCAAAATGGCCAGAAACAAAGACCTTTCTTCTGAAACTCGTCAGTCTATTCTTGTTCTGAGAAATGAAGGCTATTCCATGCAAGATATTGCCACGAAACTGAAGATCTCGTACAACGCTGTGTACTACTCCCTTCACAGAACAGCGCAAACTGACTCTAACCAGAATAGAAAGAGGAGTGGGAGGCCCCGATGCACAACTGAGCAAGAGAACAAGTACATTAGAGTGTCTAGTTTGAGAAAAAGACGTCTCACAAGTCCTCATCTGGCAGCTTAATTAAATAGTACCCGCAAAACACCAGTCTCAACATCAACAGTGAAGAGGCAACTCAGGGATGCTGGCCTTCTAGGCCCAGATAGTCAGTTTTATTGCTTCTTTAATCAGGACAACAGTTTTCAGCTGTGCTAACATAATTGCAGAAGGGTTTTCTAATGATCATTTAGCCTTTAAAAATGATAAACTTGGATTAGCTAACACAACGTGCCATTGGAACACAGGAGTAATGGTTGTTGATAATGGGCCTCTGTACGCTTATGTAGATATTCCATAAAAATGATCTGTTTCCAGCTACAATAGTCATTTACAACATTAACAATGTCTACACTGTAGTTCTGAACAATTTGGTGTTATTTTAATGGGCAAAAAAAATGCATTTCTTTCAAAAACAAGGACATTTCTAAGTGACCCCAAACTTTTGAACGGCACTGTATTTACACCCCAGATTGCAAGGGTTGAATCCAAAATGTTCTAACTTGTGGAAAATAGCAAACAATTTGAGACAGTTACATCTTGGAGATTATGGATGGTCTGGGTTTCAGAATATGGTGTCATTACATGATAAATAAACTCGCATGGCGCACAACGTCACTTGAAGGTACCATGCTAAGCATGCAAGCAGCCTATCCAATGCAGTGAGTTATGTGTAGCATTAGCCTATGGCTGCGTCCCAACTGGCACGCTATTCCCTATATAGTGCACAACTTTTGACGAGGGCCCATTTTATAGCTCTGGTCAAAAGTAGTACACTACTGTATGTAGGGAATAGGGTGCCAATTGGGACGTGACCTAAAACTGAGAGCTTCATAGCAGGTTTGAGAACAAAATCAATTTAAGCTTGAAAATGAACCTATAAACTTTCAAAAGTGACTCCCATACCTTTCTCTTCCCTGAAGAAATTAAAATAAGCGCAGGAGAAGAAAAAATGAAAATGAATAATGAAAAACAAGTTCCTTATCTTTACCGCCCCTGGGAACTAATGTAAAAATGGGAGAGAAGAGGCAGAAGGGAGAGAGAGAGAGAGAGAGAGAGAGAGATGGAGAGAGAGTAAGGGAAGGAAAGAGAAGGCGGAAGACTGATCAAGGGATGGAGCAAGAGAGAGCGAGAGAGAGAGAGAGACTGAGAAAGATAGAGAGTGGGAGAGAGAAGGAGCGAGAGAGAGACTGAGAAAGATAGAGAGTGGGAGAGAGAGGGAGCGAGAGAGAGAGAGACTGAGAAAGATAGAGAGAGAGGGAGCGAGAGAGAGAGAGAGAGAGAGACTGAGAAAGATAGAGATTGAGAGAAAGAGGGAGCGAGAGAGAGAGAGACAGAAAGATAGAGAGTGGGAGAGAGAGGGAGCGAGAGAGAGAGAGACTGAGGAAGATAGAGAGTGGGAGAGAGAGGGAGCAAGAGAGAGAGACTGAGAAAGATAGAGAGTGGGAGAGAGAGGGAGCAAGAGAGAGAGAGAGATGGGGGGGGGGAGAGATTAAGAGTAAAGGAAACATCTTGTATAAAGTAACACACTATGGTTTGTGTTTCTGAAATGGCATTTAGCCAGCTTGGTAATTTGCTGATTCAAAGGGCTTTTGGCAAAACAAGCCACAATACACAAGAGCTCCTCCTTTACATCCAATAGTTCTAGAATAATTACACACATATATTCCTTTAGCTTGCAGAACAAGCAAAAAGCTATCCTCTGTGTATACTATTCACTGTGAGAAAACATTCACTTCATATTCTCAGCAACTGTCACTAGAAGTGATTGAAGGTAGACATCTTTGAACAAGTCTTGTCATACAGAAAATGTATGTCATGTTGTGTGTAAATACAGAGAGGAGGCTGGTGGGGGGAGCTATAGGAGGATGGACTCAATGTAATGACTAAAATTGAATAAATGTAACCTATCAAACACATCAAATATATGGAAACCACATGTTTGTCTATTCCATTTATTCCATTACAGCCATTAGCTCGTCCTCCTAGAGCTCCCCACACCAGCCTCCTCTGGTATTTACACACGATAGTATATTTATTCTCTCTATGACAAGACTTATCTAACCGGATTGTTCCAAGATGTCTACCTTCAATAACTAACAATCAAAAAGTGTATATGTGTAAAAACAAAAATAATTACAGTGCCTTCGGAATGTAGTCAGACCCCTTGACTTTTTCCACATTCTGTTACGTTACAGCCTCATTATAAAATGGATTAAATAAATACAAATCCTCAGCAATCTACACACTATACACCATAATGACAAAGTAAAAAAGGTTTTTAGAAATGGTTGCAAATGTAGAAAAAAATTAAAAACATTTCTCTTATTTTAGTATTCAGACCCTTTGCTATGCGACTCGAAATTGAGCTCAGGTGCATCCTGTTTCCATTGATCATCTTTGAGATGTTTCTACAACTTGATTGGAGTCCACTTATGGTAAATTCAATTGATTGGACATGATTTGGAAAGGCACACGCCTGTCTATAAAAGGTTCCACAGATGACAGTGCATGTCAGAGCAAAAACCAAGCCATGAGGTCTAAGGAATTGTCCGTAGAGCGCTGAGACAGGAATGTGTCGAGGCACAGATCTGGGGAAGGGTACCAAAACATTTCTGCAGCATTGAAGGTCCCCAAGAACACCATGGCTTCCACCATTCTTAAATGGAAGCAGGGCCTTGGTCTTTGGCCTGAATGCCAAGCGTCACGTCTGGAGGAAACCTGGCACCAGCCAGACCACAGACTTAAACCTCTCTGAAGAGACGCGGAAATAGCAGAGCTTCCCTTCCAACCTGACAGAGCTTGAGAGGATCTGCAGTGCGTCATACCCAAGAAGACTCAAGGCTGTAATCGCTTCCACAGGTGCTTCAACAAATTACTGAGTAAAGGGTCTGAATACTTACTGTATGTAAATGTATATTTCGGGGGGCGGGGGGGTTTAATACATTCGCAAAAATGTCTAAAAACCAGTTTTTGCTTTGTTATTATTGTGTGTGGATTGATGAGGTTTTTTATTTTAATTTTTTTAGAATAGGGCTGTGACCTAACAAAATGTGAAAAAAGTTAAGGGGTCTGAATACTTTCCAAAGGCACTGTATGTGGTACATTGACTTCTACTACTGAGGGGAACCAGACGTTTAAATCCACTTTCCCAACAACACAACACACTCTGAATAACCAACCAACATCACCGCTGTCAATGGCACTAGTTAGCCAGAGGCTTTACTACTTTAGGCCAGGTTTTTAGTGTATAGTTTATAACAATATGTTTGGTCACTTGTAGTCTATTGATAGACGACCCAATGTTGATCACACTCTTACTCACTCCCTCTCCCAGAGTATTGAGATCCCCGTACTTTGTGATGAGGTGTATCATCTCAGTGTGTGTCTCAAATGGCACCCTATTCCTTATAGTGCATTACTTTTGACCAGAGCCCAATGGGCCCTGGTTAAAATTAGTGTACTATTTAGGGAATAGGGTGCCATTTCGGATGCAAAGAAAGTGTTTCCAGCCACTGTCAGTGGTGAGGGCCCCCCGGAGCTGTAGCTCACTGGAATAAAGACACAAACTCCACGGGACTGTCTCTCTGAGACCCAAGCCAGTCTTTACTATCCATGCTTCAAAAGCCCCCTGTGCCGGACTGCCGGATCCCTCTCTACCTCCATCAATCACTCTCCTTCTCTCCATCCCTGTATCTCTGCCTTTCTCCCAGGCTCTCAGACCCCTCTGTATCTCTGCCTTTCTCCCAGGCTCTCAGAGCCCTCTGTATCTCTGCCTCTCTCCCAGGCTCTCAGAGCCCTCTGTATCTCTGCCTCTCTCCCAGGCTCTCAGAGCCCTCTGTATCTCTCCCTAGCTCTGAGCACTCTGTATCTCTCCCTAGCTCTCAGAGCACTCTGTATCTCTCCCACCCTCCCACACTCCCTGCATCGCTCCATCCATCACAGAGAGAGAAAGACAGAGACAGAGAGAGACAGAGAGTGAGCCCAGCTCCTCCTGGCATGTGAGATTTTACCGTTAAACAATGTGGGAAGAGCTTTGTAACAGAGCCGATCCACCGACTGCTAACAATACTGGAGCACAGCCAGGACTAAATTACAGTTCCCAAGAAACAGCGCTGTGGCAGAAGGGGAAATGGGGCTGGTGCTACCTAGGGGGGTTCAAACCTGAGCTGCTTGTACCATGTAGTATCAGAATAGGAAATGCTGCTGCTAATATTGCAGTGCAGCCAATGGCAGGTTTTTTTCTAATGGATTTCAATGAGGTTTCTAATCCTCACAGCTATAGCTTATTATAATGGACATCCCATGGTTGATTGCTTGAGTGGCAGTTCCTCCCTCAACAACAACATTCTGATGATGGGTGATGAGACGCCGTTCCATTTTCTTTGGTTCACTGCATAGTCATTGTATCTCAAGGGATTTAAACTGTCGTCACTAGTCTTAGCGTGACATCTCAAGCGCGGCAGATATCATGTCCACAACTAGTCGCCATTTGCATTTGTCATACTAAGGGTTAAGTGATCGGAACATTTTTTTTGTGAATTCTACGACCTCAAGACCGGAACTTCTGCTAAACATCATAACAGTATCCGACATACATTAAAACTGCAGTAGTAGAAGAATGATGGTAAAATAATGGTACTCTGGTACATCATCAACATTATCCTTCCTGTCCTGTCTGATAGATTCTGGTCTCTAAGCGAATTAGGTCGGACTAAAACCCAGAGACAGACAGACCATTTAGTGGTGGAGCAGAGGCTAGGTGTGCATCCCAAATGGATCCCTATTCCCTTTCTTGTGGACTAGATTTGACCAGAGGCCTTTGGGCACTGGTCAACGTAGTGCACTATATAGAGGACAGGGTTCTATTTCAGACGCAGTGTAGATCTCTGTGAGGAGGAAGACAGATGCTGCCAAACAGCCTGACGTTTTGGCCTGAAACAGCAGATCTGAGGAGATATGGGCTGCGTCTGAAATACCACCAAATGGATCCCTATTCCCTTTCTTGTGGACTCGTTTTGACCAGAGGCCTATGGGCACTGGTCAAAGCAGTGCACTGAATAGGGAATATGGATATGGTGCGATTTAGGATGCAGACCATGCAAAACAGAGCAGAGCAGACTGCCCTGTATTAATGGCCTCTAGATCTGTTCACCAGCCCCTTAATGTCCCTGCAGAGTACTGATACCAAATGCTGCAGGATGAATCGATGATCCTTTTCCCCCCTATACAAGCTACTGCCTGACACACCGCGTTTAGAAACAGTCCATTTTTGACAGGACTGTCCAAGTGTAATTAGATGCATTTCTGCAGGGATTAAAATACACACAGCTTCATTGTAAAAGATGACCTGCCAAATTACATATAATGTGTAAGACCCTTCACTAACCCTTCACTCACAGTGTGTTCCAATCAAACGTTATTTGTCACATGCGCCAAATACAACAGGTGTAGACCTTACGGTGAAATGCTTACTCACAAGCCCTTAACCAACAACGCAGTTTTAAAAAATACGGATAAGAATAAGAAATAAAGGAAACAGCAGTAAAATAACAATAGCGAGACTACTGTATATACAGGGGGTGCCGGTACATAGTCAATGTGCAGGGGCACCGGTTAGTTGAGGTAATATGTACATGTAGGTAGAGCTATTGAAGTGACTATGCATAGATAATAACAACAGAGAGTAGCAGCGGTGTGAAAGGGGGCAATGCAAATAGTCTGGGTAGCCATTTGATTAGATGTTCAGGAGTCTTATGGCTTGGGGGTAGAAGCTGTTTAGAAGCCTTTTGGACCAACACTTGGTGCTCCAGTACTGCTTGCCGTGTGGTAGCAGAGAGAACAGTCTATGACTAGGGTGAATGGAGTCTTTGACAAAGTTTAGGGCCTTCCTCTGACACCGCCTGGTATAGAGGTCCTGGATGGCAGGAAGCTTGGCCCCAGTGATGTACTGGGCCATTATCACTACCCTCTGTAGTGCCTTGTGGTGGAGTAGTTGCCATACCAGGCCATACCAGGCAGTGATGCAACCAGTGAGGATTCTCTCGATGCTGCAGCTGTAGAAACTTTTGAGGATCTAAGGACCCATGACAAATTTTTTCAGTCTCCTGAGGAGGAATAGGTTTTGTCGACTGTCTTGGTGTGATTGGACCATGTTAGTGAAGTGTTCCACACTTCCCTTCCTCCGCTTCTTTGTTACTGTCTTCACACATCTAGATGGCCGGGCGGGGGTAGGTGTGGAGCCGGAGACAGCAGGAGTCTGGCTGGATGAACCCGCTTCAGTGGGGGATGGGCACCTTGGCACCAGGGGCTCCCAGTCGGAGTCGCTATCACTGTGAAAGAAATCATTAAAAAAATATTTGTATTGTATGAGCCTTTTATCATCACATAAAATAAACAGATATGTATTGTATAGAGCAGAGGGAACAGTCACTAAGGTGAAGTGCTGTTCCATTCAACTCTGGCCATTATTGTGGGCCTGCCCTCCCCTGAACAGCACTCAATGGCTGTTTCATATGGAAATGGAGAGGAGTAGCAGACGCAGTGGCCATGTGTGTGTTTGCTGTTCTACTCCATTCCATTTGAATAAAAAAAATGGAATACATATATATCAGACATGGAATATATATATTACATACATACACACACACACACACACCATGTATAGCCAATGTGTACTTTACACATTTCATCACACATTTCATTGCAAATTGCAAATTGCACCAAAAGAAAATTATAATAATATTTTTCAAAAAAATTATATATATATATATATTTATATTTCAAACAATGGCATTAGCACTTACCAGTCCAGAAGTACATCCTGTCCTTGCAGAAACAGCTCCTCAATGTTTGAATCATAACTGTGTTTACTCAAAGATTCCACAAACAAAAAATCTGTCTCACTTTCTTGATAAATCTCTTCTATAATCTGGTGCAAATCTGTATACTTAGACTTGGACTTCGCTTTTCCTGATTTATTTGCCATGATGTCTTCAATGAAATCGTTGAAAAAACACTTCCCAAAATACTGCTTCCAAAATACTACTTTCCAAAACACTGCTGTGCGTAACAAGCGTGACTGCAACTAGTCTGATGGTCAATGGGAAGAATGAAGTTTGTTACTCGTGCGTTTACAAACGAGGGATGGTGGTCCAACCCATAACCATCACATACTGTGTATTCTCTGTAATAGCTATGTTAAATTGAAAAACGTAGTTTGATTACCAAGATTCTAATATTTTGAAGGATGTAAGACACTTGCATTTTCAAGAATGTTTAATGTTACGACATTGTATTTTTACTTAGTCACTCTGAAATTTCCCCGGATGTTGATCCCGGTAAGGGGATCGCAGCCATAAAAGGTTAAAGTTCTTACTCACATCAGCTGTGGTGAGCGTGATCACACAGTCTTCTGGAACAGCTGGTGCTCTCATGCATGTTTCAGTGTTATTTGATAGGATTCCTCACTATTGTTTCTGTTCTGCCTCTCTCTCTATTCCTCTCTCTCTAGTCCACTCTCTCGATTCCTCTCTCTCTCTATCCCCCTCTCTATCTCTCTCTATTCCCCTCTCTCTCTATCTCTCTGCCTCCACTCTCTCTATTCCAATCTCTATTCCTCTCTCACCTGCCCCCCTCTCTCTGTCTATCTCTCTCTCTATTCCTCTCTCTCCCGCCCCCCTCTCTCTGTCTATCTCTCTCTCTATTCCTATCTCTCTGACCCCCTCTCTCGGTCTATCTCTCTCTATATTCTTCTCTCTCTGATCCCACTCTCTCTCTCTCTATTCCTCTCTCTCCGACCCCCCCACTCTCTCTGTCTACCTCTCTCTATTCCTCTCTCTCTCTGACCCCCTCTCTCTGTCTATTTCTCTCTCTCTCTCTATCTCTCTCTGCCCCCCCTGTGCCTCTCGCTATATATTATTCTCTCTCTTTTCCTCTCTGCCCCTACTCTCTCTATTCCTTTCTCTGCCCCCAGTCTCTCTATGTGTCTCTCTGTATTCCTCTCTCGCTCTGCCTCCCGTCCCCCCATCCCCTTCTCTCTGCCTCCACCCTCTCTATTCTTCTCTGAATTCAATTTCAATTCAATTTAAGGGGCTTTATTGGCAAGGGAAACATATGTTTACATTGCCAAAGCAAGTGAAATAGAAAATAAACAAAAGTGAGATAAACAATAAAACATTAACAGTAAACATTACACTCACAAAGTTCCAAAAGAATAAAGACATTTCAAATGTCATATTATGTCTATGTATACAGTGTTCTCTCTGCCCTGCCTCCCCTCTCTCTGCCCCCACTCTCTCTGCCCCAGATGCAGACAAAGTCGAATTAACAATGGCTTATTAATCCAACAGGGGCAGGCGATAGACAGGTCAAGTCAGGCAGGGGTCAGTAAACCAGTGGTGGGGCAACGGCCCTGGACGGCAGGCAGGCTCAGGGTCAGGGTAGGCAGAGGTCAATAATCCAGAGGTAGGGCAAAGGTACAGGTCAGCAGGCTCAGGTTCAGGGGCAGGCAGAGTGGTCAGGCAGGCGGGCTCAGAGTCAGGACAGGCAATGGTCAAACCAGGAAGGGCGAGAAAAAGAGAGACTGGGAAAAGCAGGAGCTGAGACACAAAAATGCTGGTTGACTTGACAAACAAGACGAACTGGCAACAGACAAACAGAGAATACAGGTATAAATACACAGGGGACAATGGGGAAGATGGGCGACACCTGGAAGGGTTGGAGACAATCACAAGGACAGGTGAAACAGATCAGGGTGTGACACTGCCACACTCTCTCTTCTCCCTCTCTCTGCCCCCACTCTCTCTGTCCCTCTCTTCTCATTCTACTTTTCTATCTCTCTCGCTGCCTCCCCCTTCACTCCATAATCCTCTATGTCAATACATTTTCCCTCCATTTCACTCCTTTCGCTAAACTTCTCTTTTTCTCTCTCCAGATTTCTCGTTCCTCTAACACTCTCCATCTCTTCCCTCACCCAGGACATATTGTATGTCAAGCGACCTGATTGGTTTACTGGTGTGCATTTCCCTTCCAGGCCACCGGGACTGAGACTGTTAACTCTGTCCCTCTCCACCCATGAGCTTTTTTCAGGTGGCCGCCCCTCCCCTCAACCTCTGGGGAAAACAAGGTCCTTAGCTCCTGTCTAAGTTCAATGTCTCCTATATCTGAAGCCAGAGCCATCCCTATTACTAGCTCAATCCCCATCCCTATTACTAGCTACATCCCCATCCCCATCCCTAATGCTAGCTCCATCCCCATCCCTAATGCTAGCTCCATCCCCATCCCCATCCCTAATGCTAGCTCCATCCCCATCCCTAATGCTAGCTCCATCCCCATCCCTAATGCTAGCTCCATCCCCATCCCTAGTGCTAGCTCCATCACCATCCCTATTACTAGCTCCATCCCCATCCCTATTGCTAGCTCCATCCCCATCCCTAATGCTAGCTCCATCCACATCCCTAATGCTAGCTTCATCCCCATCCCTAATGCTAGCTCCTTCCCCATCCCTAATGCTAGCTCCATCCCCATCCCTAATGCTAGCTCCATCCCCATCCCCATCCCTATTACTAGGTCCATCCCTAATGCTAGCTCCATCCCCATCCCGAATGCTAGCTCCATCCCCATCCCCATCCCTAATGCTAGCTTCATCCCCATCCCTATTACTAGCTCCATTCCCATCCCTATTGCTAGCTCCATCTCCATCCCTAATGCTAGCTCCATCCCCATCCCTAATGCTAGCTCCATCCCATCCCTATTACTAGCTCCATCCCCATCCCTATTACTAGCTCCATCCCCATCCCTAATGCTAGCTCCATCCACATCCCTAATGCTAGCTCCATCCCCATCCCTAATGCTAGCTCCATCCCCATCCCTAATGCTAGCTCCATCCCCATTCCTAGTGCTAGCTCCATCACCATCCCTATTACTAGTTCCATCCCCATCCCTATTGCTAGCTCCATCCCCATCCCTAATGCTAGCTCCATCCACATCCCTAATGCTAGCTTCATCCCCATCCCTAATGCTAGCTCCATCTCCATCCCTAATGCTAGCTCCATCCCCATCCCTAATGCTAGCTCCATCCCCATCCCCATCCCTATTACTAGGTCCATCCCTAATGCTAGCTCCATCCCCATCCCGAATGCTAGCTCCATCCCCATCCCCATCCCTAATGCTAGCTTCATCCCCATCCCTATTACTAGCTCCATTCCCATCCCTATTGCTAGCTCCATCTCCATCCCTAATGCTAGCTCCATCCCCATCCCTAATGCTAGCTCCATCCCATCCCTATTACTAGCTCCATCCCCATCCCTATTACTAGCTCCATCCCCATCCCTAATGCTAGCTCCATCCACATCCCTAATGCTAGCTCCATCCCCATCCCTAATGCTAGCTCCATCCCCATCCCTAATGCTAGCTCCATCCCCATTCCTAGTGCTAGCTCCATCACCATCCCTATTACTAGTTCCATCCCCATCCCTATTGCTAGCTCCATCCCCATCCCTAATGCTAGCTCCATCCACATCCCTAATGCTAGCTTCATCCCCATCCCTAATGCTAGCTCCATCTCCATCCCTAATGCTAGCTCCATCCCCATCCCTAATGCTAGCTCCATCCCCATACCCATCCCTATTACTAGGTCCATCCCTAATGCTAGCTCCATCCCCATCCCGAATGCTAGCTCCATCCCCATCCCTAATGCTAGCTTCATCCCCATCCCTATAACTAGCTCCATCCCCATCCCTATTGCTAGCTCCATCTCCATCCCTAATGCTAGCTCCATCAACATCCCTAATGCTAGCTCCAACCCCATCCCTAGTGTTAGCTCCATATCCATTCCTAATGCTAGCTCCATCTCCATCCCTAATGCTAGCTCCATCTCCATCCCTAATGCTAGCTCCATCTCCATCCCTAATGCTAGCTCCATATCCATCCCTATTGCTAGCTCCATCCCCAAACCTAATGCTAGCCCCATCCCCATCCCTATTACTAGCTCCATCCCCATCCCTAGTACTGGCTCCATCCCCATCCCTAATGCTAGCTCCATCCCCATCCCTATTACTAGCTCCATCCCCATCCCTATTGCTAGCTCCATCCCCATCCCTAATGCTAGCTCCATCCCCATCCCTAATGCTAGCTCCATCTCCATCCCTAATGCTAGCTCCATCCCCATCCCTAATGCTAGCTCCATCCCCATACCCATCCCTATTACTAGGTCCATCCCTAATGCTAGCTCCATCCCCATCCCGAATGCTAGCTCCATCCCCATCCCTAATGCTAGCTTCATCCCCATCCCTATAACTAGCTCCATCCCCATCCCTATTGCTAGCTCCATCTCCATCCCTAATGCTAGCTCCATCCCCATCCCTAATGCTAGCTCCATCCCCATCCCTATTACTAGCTCCATCCCCATCCCTAATACTAGCTCCATCCCCATCCCTAATGCTAGCTCCATCAACATCCCTAATGCTAGCTCCAACCCCATCCCTAGTGTTAGCTCCATATCCATTCCTAATGCTAGCTCCATCTCCATCCCTAATGCTAGCTCCATCTCCATCCCTAATGCTAGCTCCATCTCCATCCCTAATGCTAGCTCCATATCCATCCCTATTGCTAGCTCCATCCCCAAACCTAATGCTAGCTCCATCCCCATCCCTATTACTAGCTCCATCCCCATCCCCATCCCTAGTACTGGCTCCATCCCCATCCCTAATGCTAGCTCCATCCCCATCCCTATTACTAGCTCCATCCCCATCCCTAATGCTAGCTCCATCCACATCCCTAATGCTAGCTCCATCCCCATCCCTAATGCTAGCTCCATCCCCATCCCTAATGCTAGCTCCATCTCCATCCCTAATGCTAGCTCCATCCCCATCCCTAATGCTAGCTCCATCCCATCCCTATTACTAGCTCCATCCCCATCCCTATTACTAGCTCCATCCCCATCCCTAATGCAGCTCCATCCCAATCCCTAATGCTAGCTCCATCCCCATCCCCATTGCTAGCTCCATCTCCATCCCTAATGCTAGCTCCATCTCCATCCCTAATGCTAGCTCCATCTCCATCCCATCCCTATTGCTAGCTCCATCCCCATCCCTAACGCTAGCACCATCCCCATCCCTAGTGCTAGCTCCATCCCCATCCCTAGTGCTAGCTCCATCCCTAGTACTAGCTCGTGCTTCAACCCTAGTACTAGCTCCATCACCATCCCTAGTGCTAGCTCCATCCCCATCACAATTACTAGCTCCATCCCTAGTACAAGCTCCATCCCTAGTACTAGCACCATCCCTAGTGCTAGCTCCATCCCTAGTACTAGCTCCATCCCCATCCCTAGTGCTAGCTCCATCCCCATCCCTAGTCCTAGCTCCATCCCCATCCCTAATGCTAGCTCCATCCCCATCCCTAGTGCTAGCTCCATCCCCATCCTTAATGCTAGCTCCATCCCCATCCCTACTACTAGCTCCATCCCCATCCCTAGTGCTAGCTCCATCCCTAATCCTAGCTCCATCCCCATCCCTAATGCTAGCTCCATCCCCATCCCTACTACTAGCTCCATCCCCATCCCTAGTGCTAGCTCCATCCCTAATCCTAGCTCCATCCCCATCCCTAATGCTAGCTCCATCCCCATCCCTAGTACTAGCTCCATCCCCATCCCTAATGCTAGCTCCATCCCTAGTACTAGCTCCATCCCTATCCCTAATGCTAGCTCCATACCCATCCCTAGTACTAGCTCCATCCCCATCCCTAATGCTAGCTCCATCCCTAATGCTAGCTCCATCTCCATCCCTAATGCTAGCTCCATCTCCATCCCTAATGCTAGCTCCATATCCATCCCTATTGCTAGCTCCATCCCCAAACCTAATGCTAGCCCCATCCCCATCCCTATTACTAGCTCCATCCCCATCCCTAGTACTGGCTCCATCCCCATCCCTAATGCTAGCTCCATCCCCATCCCTATTACTAGCTCCATCCCCATCCCTAATGCTAGCTCCATCCCCATCCCTAATGCTAGCTCCATCCCCATCCCTAATGCTAGCTCCATCTCCATCCCTAATGCTAGCTCCATCCCCATCCCTAATGCTAGCTCCATCCCCATCCCTATTACTAGCTCCATCCCCATCCCTAATGCAGCTCCATCCCAATCCCTAATGCTAGCTCCATCCCCATCCCTAGTGCTAGCTCCATCTCCATCCCTAATGCTAGCTCCATCTCCATCCCTAATGCTAGCTCCATCCCCATCCCTATTACTAGCTCCATCCCCATCCCTATTGCTAGCTCCATCTCCATCCCTAATGCTAGCTCCATCCCCATCCCTAATGCTAGCTCCATCCCATCCCTATTACTATCTCCATCCCCATCCCTATTACTAGCTCCATCCCCATCCCTAATGCTAGCTCCATCCACATCCCTAATGCTAGCTCCATCCCCATCCCTAATGCTAGCTCCATCCCCATCCCTAATGCTAGCTCCATCCCCATTCCTAGTGCTAGCTCCATCACCATCCCTATTACTAGTTCCATCCCCATCCCTATTGCTAGCTCCATCCCCATCCCTAATGCTAGCTCCATCCACATCCCTAATGCTAGCTTCATCCCCATCCCTAATGCTAGCTCCATCTCCATCCCTAATGCTAGCTCCATCCCCATCCCTAATGCTAGCTCCATCCCCATACCCATCCCTATTACTAGGTCCATCCCTAATGCTAGCTCCATCCCCATCCCGAATGCTAGCTCCATCCCCATCCCTAATGCTAGCTTCATCCCCATCCCTATAACTAGCTCCATCCCCATCCCTATTGCTAGCTCCATCCCCATCCCTAATGCTAGCTCCATCAACATCCCTAATGCTAGCTCCAACCCCATCCCTAGTGTTAGCTCCATATCCATTCCTAATGCTAGCTCCATCTCCATCCCTAATGCTAGCTCCATCTCCATCCCTAATGCTAGCTCCATCTCCATCCCTAATGCTAGCTCCATATCCATCCCTATTGCTAGCTCCATCCCCAAACCTAATGCTAGCTCCATCCCCATCCCTATTACTAGCTCCATCCCCATCCCCATCCCTAGTACTGGCTCCATCCCCATCCCTAATGCTAGCTCCATCCCCATCCCTATTACTAGCTCCATCCCCATCCCTAATGCTAGCTCCATCCACATCCCTAATGCTAGCTCCATCCCCATCCCTAATGCTAGCTCCATCCCCATCCCTAATGCTAGCTCCATCTACATCCCTAATGCTAGCTCCATCCCCATCCCTAATGCTAGCTCCATCCCCATCCCTATTACTAGCTCCATCCCCATCCCCATCCCTATTACTAGCTCCATCCCCATCCCTAATGCAGCTCCATCCCAATCCCTAATGCTAGCTCCATCCCCATCCCCAGTGCTAGCTCCATCTCCATCCCTAATGCTAGCTCCATCTCCATCCCTAATGCTAGCTCCATCTCCATCCCATCCCTATTGCTAGCTCCATCCCCATCCCTAACGCTAGCACCATCCCCATCCCTAGTGCTAGCTCCATCCCCATCCCTAGTGCTAGCTCCATCCCTAGTACTAGCTCGTGCTTCAACCCTAGTACTAGCTCCATCACCATCCCTAGTGCTAGCTCCATCCCCATCACAATTACTAGCTCCATCCCTAGTACAAGCTCCATCCCTAGTACTAGCACCATCCCTAGTGCTAGCTCCATCCCTAGTACTAGCTCCATCCCCATCCCTAGTGCTAGCTCCATCCCCATCCCTAGTCCTAGCTCCATCCCCATCCCTAATGCTAGCTCCATCCCCATCCCTAGTGCTAGCTCCATCCCCATCCTTAATGCTAGCTCCATCCCCATCCCTACTACTAGCTCCAGCCCAATCCCTAGTGCTAGCTCCATCCCTAATCCTAGCTCCATCCCCATCCCTAATGCTAGCTCCATCCCCATCCCTACTACTAGCTCCATCCCCATCCCTAGTGCTAGCTCCATCCCTAATCCTAGCTCCATCCCCATCCCTAATGCTAGCTCCATCCCCATCCCTAGTACTAGCTCCATCCCCATCCCTAATGCTAGCTCCATCCCTAGTACTAGCTCCATCCCTATCCCTAATGCTAGCTCCATACCCATCCCTAGTACTAGCTCCATCCCCATCCCTAATGCTAGCTCCATCCCTAGTGCTAGCTCCATCCCCATCCCTAATGCTAGCTCCATCCCTAGTAATAGCGCCATCTCCATCCCTAATGCTAGCTCCATCCCCATCCCTACTACTAGCTCCATCCCCATCCCTATTGCTAGCTCCATCCCTAATCCTAGTTCCATCCCCATCCCTAATGTTAGCTCCATCCCCATCCCTAGTACTAGCTCCATCCCCATCCCTAATGCTAGCTCCATCCCTAGTACTAGCTCCATCCCCACCCCTAGTACTAGCTCCGTCCCTAGTGCTAGCTCCATCCCCATCCCTAGTGCTAGCTCCATCCCCATCCCTAGTGCTAGATCCATCCCCATCCCTACTGCTAGCTCCATCCCTAGTACTAGCTCCATCCCTAGTACTGGCTCCATCCCCATCCCTAGTGCTAGCTCCATTCCCATCATTATTACTAGCTCCATCCCCATCTCTAATGATAGCTCCATCCCCATCCCTAGTGCTAGCTCCATCCCCATCCTTAATGCTAGCTCCATCTCCATCCCTAATGCCTGCTCCATCCCCATCCCTATTACTAGCTCCATCCCCATCCCTAATGCTAGCTCCATCCCCATCCCTAGTGCTAGCTCCATCCTCATCCCTAATGCTAGCTCCATCCCTAGTAATAGCGCCATCTCCATCCCTAATGCTAGCTCCATCCCCATCCCTACTACTAGCTCCATCCCCATCCCTATTACTAGCTCCATCCCTAGTCCTAGCTCCATCCCCATCCCTAATGCTAGCTCCATCCCCATCCCTAATGCTAGCTCCATCCCCATCCCTAGTACTAGCTACAACCCCATCCCTAATGCTAGCTCCATCCCTAGTACTAGCTCCATCCCTATCCCTATTACTAGCTCCATCCCCATCCCTAATGCTAGCTCCATCCCTAGTACTGGCTCCATCCCCATCCCTAGTACTAGCTCCATCCCCATCCCTAGTGCTAGCTCCATCCCCATCCCTAGTGCTAGCTCCATCCCCATCCCTAGTGCTAACTCCATCCCTGGTACTAGCTCCATCCCCATCCCTAGTACTAGCTCCATCCCCATCCCTAGTGCTAGCTCCATCCCCATCCATTGTACTAGCTCCATCCCTAGTGCTAGCTCCATCCCTAGTGCTAGCTCCATCCCCATCCCTAGTGCTAGCTCCATCCCCATCCCTAGTGCTAGCTCCATCCCTAGTACTGGCTCCATCCCCATCCCTAGTGCTAGCTCCATCCCCATCCCTAGTGCTAACTCCATCCCTGGTACTAGCTCCATCCCCATCCCTAGTACTAGCTCCATCCCCATCCCTAGTGCTAGCTCCATCCCCATCCATTGTACTAGCTCCATCCCTAGTGCTAGCTCCATCCCTAGTGCTAGCTCCATCCCCATCCCTAGTGCTAGCTCCATCCCCATCCCTAGTGCTAGCTCCATCCCTAGTACTGGCTCCATCCCCATCCCTAGTGCTAGCTCCATCCCCATCCCTTGTACTAGCTCCATCCCTAGTGCTAGCTCCATCCCTAGTGCTAGCTCCATCCCCATCCCTAGTGCTAGCTCCATCCCCATCCCTAGTGCTAGCTCCATCCCTACTACTAGCTCCATCCCCATCCCTAGTGCTAGCTCCATCCCTAATCCTAGCTCCATCCCCATCCCTAATGCTAGCTCCATCCCCATCCCTAGTACTAGCTCCATCCCCATCCCTAATGCTAGCTCCATCCCTAGTACTAGCTCCATCCCTATCCCTAATGCTAGCTCCATCCCCATCCCTGGGACTAGCTCCATCCCCATCCCTAGTGCTAGCTCCATCCCTAGTACTAGCTCCATCCCCATCCCTAGTGCTAGCTCCATCCCCATCCCTAATGCTAGCTCCATCCCTAGTACTAGCTCCATCCCCATCTCTAATGATAGCTCCATCCCCATCCCTAATGCTAGCTCCATTCCTAGAACTAGCGCCATCCCCTTCCCTAGCCCTATTCCTAACCCTGTTTCAAGCTTTACACCAGCTCCAGCTCCAGTCCTATCCACAGCCCAATACCCAGACACCAACCCCAGTCTCCCAGTGCCCTCCATTTCACCACCCAGCCGTGAGTTTGTTTCATCTCTGGGGCAGCTAGAGGACAGCCTCAGTCTGGAGTTTTGCCTCCTCAAGATGGCTGGTGTCAGGACAGGAGAGTCCGTGAAGACAAAGCACTGTGTATGTAAGGCATGCTCACGGAGCCTCCACCAGAACCTCTGCACATTAATCACTACTCTACACAATACAACAGTCAGCCCAAGCAACACTACACACACTCTCTCTCTCTCTCTCTCTCTCTCTCACACACACACACACACACACACACACACACACACACACACACACACACACACACACACACACACACACACACACACACACACACACACACACACACACACACTGTGCACATGCACACAACCTCCAAAAGACAGGCAGTGTAACACACATTCTTGCAAATGCATATAAGCATGCACACGCACAGACACACACACCCACTGACACACACAGACACGCAGACACATACACACACACATACACACATACATGCACACACACACACACACACACTCTCTCTTTCTCTCTCACGCACACGCACACACACATACTGTGCACACACACAACCTTCAAAAGACAGGTAGTGTAACACACACACAGACACACACACCCACTGACAAACGCAGACACACAAAGACACACATACACACACACACATGCACACACACAGACACACACACAGACACTCACACACACAGACACACACACACACACACACACGCAGACACACACATACACTCACACACACAGACACACACACATGCACACACACAAACACAGACAGACACACACACATGCACACAGACACACACACACACACAAACACACACACACTGACACACATACGCACACACATAGCTCCACTCACTAATTGTGACTAACTGCGTTCCCTTTTTTGTCTTTGAAGAAACAGAAGGAAATTGTAATGTATTATATGGTATGGCCCTGAGTCATCTGCATTTGTAATACGGAAGGAAGGTGCAGTTGTAATTGCTAGTCTAGAGACAGGAAAACACATCCCTGAGTTGGGCGAGTGGCAGGGTTTTTTACTGTCAATACTTTGGTTATTATTAAACATATTACATCTGAGCTACAGATTGTGCTGCTGCTATCTTGTTGTCCTTTGAAGGTGGTGCTGTTTGCGTCGTGTCGTGTGGCGGGATGGGGCATCTTAAAGCTAATGGTATGTGATGGCCAGCTGTTCACATATGCTAATGTCGCTGCTGTAGCCATCTGTTTTGTTTTGCCAGGTTAAATATTCTCACTTTATCTGTGGTTTTACAAATAATCTATATTGATTATTAATGTGTCTTTAGTGTAAGGTCGTATCTAGTTGTATGAGGGTGAGGAGAGTGAGGAGGTCAAA
Source organism: Oncorhynchus kisutch (assembly GCF_002021735.2). Lineage (NCBI taxonomy): Eukaryota > Metazoa > Chordata > Actinopteri > Salmoniformes > Salmonidae > Oncorhynchus > Oncorhynchus kisutch. The sequence goes on along the minus strand of NC_034185.2, from coordinate 31,189,865 downwards.
CAACCACAGGAGTCTTACTGGTGAATAAGGGTGCTGGACACTGATCTAAGGTCAGATTTGTGTTTTCTCGCCTAATGTTTATGGATTTTGGGATGACAAGGTGATCCTAGGTCTGTCATATTTTACTGTATCTAGGCAACTGAAGGAGAGTCTATAGCGTACTGTGAGGTCACAGGGAGGTCAAACAGCTACATGAGTCTGACTGGTGAATAGGGGTTGGGTATACAGTAGACACTTATTTTGTTTCAAATATTTTTATTAAACACACACAAGAATGGTGTATAGGTATACAAGACAGGTATACAATTCTTATCTAAACATAAAAGAGCATACAGGAACAACAAGACCCAGAGTTCTGGGTGCAGAACAAATAATACAAAACACGACATACAAAACAAGGACACGTAGAAAGAAAGAGGGAAGATGTCCCCCCTACCCCCCCCCCCCCCTTTATTCCCCCCCCCCCCCTCCCCTCCCAACTGCTCGGGTGGCAGGGCCAGCACATGCTGCCCAAAGGTAGATTAAAATATTACAATTGAGAGTATGTTAATAAGTACAAATTCACAGCGCCGACTCGTCCAAGTAGGAGAGGAAAGGCTGCCAGATTTGATCAAATGTTGATAATTTATTGTTCAGAATATATCTAATTCTTCCTAAGTGTACAGTGTTTGCCAATTCACTGAGCCATAATTTGGTAGAGGGCGCTTCCCTCCTTTTCCAAAACAACAAGATTAGTTTTTTTGCCGAGATGAGACCGTATGAGATTAGTTGTTTTTGGGGGTTGGTTAAGCCGTTTAGGGACTCAGATACTCCCAGGATTATCAGAAGCGGGTCTGGATCTATTGAAGTCTCCAAAACTTCAGAGAGGATCCGAAAAATTCCACACCAATAACCATGCAACCTAGAGCATAGGGCAAAGCAGTGGAGTAGTGTACCCTGCGTAGCCTGACATTTATCACATGTAGGGGATGTATCAGGAAATATCCTATGCAGTTTAGTTTTGGAATAGTGTAATCTGTGTAATACCTTGAATTGTATGAGACGATGTCTGGAATTAATGGAGCATGTGTGGATATACTCCAAGCTCTCTTCCCAGTCTGCCACCGAGATGTCAGTCCCTAGTTCTTCCTCCCATTTTGCCTTGATGGCATCTGTAGAAGGTTTGCTAACAGATTGAAAAGCATCATATAGACGCGATATCAGTTTATCTGAGGTGGGGCATATTTTTATGCATCCGTCAAACATGGAAGGTTTAGCATTCCCAAATGTTGGGAGGTGTTTTCTAACGTAGTCTCTAATTTGTAGGTATCTGAAAAAATGACTTCTGGGAAGATTATAAGTTTCCCTCAGCAACTCAAAGGAAGCAAAGGTCCCTTCTATGTATAAATCCGCTATGGTACTTATCCCCAACTCTCCCCATCGCTCAAAGGTGTTATCAAGGATAGAAGGGACAAAGGAGGGATTCCTGGCGACAGGGAGCATGAATGACATTGGTCTAAGCTCAAAGTGGACTTTAATTTGCTTCCAGATTCGGACTGTGCTATGTATAATAGGATTGTTACAATAAAGTGACATCTCCAGATTGACAGGCGACAAAATCACAGCGCCAATAGAGAAGGGGTGACACTCCTCACGCTCCATACTGAGCCAGCTGGATGCAGGAAGTGCGTCATCCAACAGAAACGTAACAACACGGAGGTTAGCGGCCCAGTAATAAAATATAACATTTGGGAGAGACAATCCTCCTTCCATCTTGGATTTACAGAGTTGTTTTTTACCTATCCTGTGTGTTTTATAATCCCAGATGAAAGGATTGATAATTGAGTCCAGTTGTTTATGAAAGGATTTAGGTATGAATACTGGGATGTTCTGATATAGGTAGAGCAGTTGTGGGAGGAAGACCAATTTAATGGCATTAATTCTTCCGAGCAGAGAATTTGGGAGAGTTCTCCAAAATAGTATGTTTGCTTTGAGTTTTTGTATCAGAGAGGGGAAATTCTCTTTAAATAGTAAGGAGTATTGTTTGGTAACTACAATTCCTAGGTAGGTAAATTTTTCTGAAGATAACTTAAATGGGAGATGTTCTAGCCAGGAGGTATTTTGCAACCGTATGGGCATTAATTCACTCTTGTTCCAATTTATTCTGTATCCCGAGAAGGTACCAAACAAATTGATCACATCAAGAATAGCTGGGATACTAGCCTGGGGTTCTGTTACATAGAGGAGGATGTCATCTGCGTATAGGGAGATCTTATTTAGAGTATCTTTAGTATTATAGCCGTGTATTGCTGCATGAGATCTAGTCGTCTGAGCGAGCGGTTCGATAATTAGGGCGAAGAGCATAGGCGACAGCGCACAACCCTGCCTTGTCCCCCTGTTGAGGTTAAATCGGGGCGACAATGATTGGTTAGTGAGTATTCTGGCACAGGGGTTCCTATATAAAAGCTGGATCCAATTTATGAACCTATCTCCAATATTACATTTCTGTAGGACCTTGAATAGATAGGGCCACTCAACTTGGTCAAAGGCCTTTTCGGCGTCAAGAGATATGACGGCAAGGTCCACGTTGGGTAACCTCTGAGAATACATAATATTGAAGAGGCGCCTGAGATTGAAGAATGAGTTTCTGTTAGGGATAAAGCCGGTCTGATCCGAATGGACAAATTTGCCAATTAAAGTGCTAAGCCTGTTAGCCAGAGTTTTTGCTAAAATCCTTTGGTCTGTATTAAGGAGAGATATTGGTCTGTATGACCCTACCTCTTCTGGATCTTTACCCTTCTTATGTATAACTGTAATGAACGCTTCATCCAAAGTAGAAGGGAGAGCTCCATCCTCATTGGCCTGAACCAACATTTTGTGCAGGTAGGGAGAGAGCATGTTGCTGAATGTTTTATAGAATTCACCAGGGTATCCATCTGGGCCAGGGGTCTTGCCACTCTTTAGAGATATAATTGTTTCTCGAATTTCATCAAGAGATATTTCCTTATTCAGGAAGTTAGAATCTTCCTGGTTCAGGGCAGGAAGATTACAGTCCTCCAAAAATGTTTGCATAATTAAGGGGTTAGGATCCGCTTTAGATGTATATAGAGTCTCATAAAACTGCCGGAATCTGTCATTGATGTCTTTGGGGGAAGAGAGTATTTAACCCTGTGAATCATTCGGTCACTCACATTTTTTCGAAGTTGTCTGGCGAGTAATTTGTGTGGTTTGTCACCAAACTCAAAATATTTTTGCTTGGCATAGAGAAAAGATTTAGCAATTTTAGCTGAGAGAATCTGATTATATTCCAATTTTAAAGAGGTAATTTTTTTATGTTTCTCCATAGATGGGTGGCTAGCATTCTCCCTATCCAGTAAGTGAATTTGTCCCTCCAGTTCTTCCAGTTTTCCTCTGTTTTGCCTACTCCTGGCAGCCTGAAAGGAGATGATACAGCCTCTCAGATAAGCCTTCAGAGTTTCCCACAATAATGCTGGGGAGGTCTCTGTGTTGTCGTTGGTATCAAAGAAAAATGTAATTTGGTCTTTAAGATATTCACAGAATGTTGGTTCTGTGAGGAGCTGAGGATTCAACCTCCAGACCCTCTCGTTTGGTACAATGTCACCCAATCTCAGGGAGAAGGTGAGTGGACTGTGGACCGAGATTATAATATCATGATACCTCACATTACAGGTATAGGGGAGTAGTCTAGCATCCAACAAAAAGTAGTCAATTCGAGTGTAAACCTTGTGAACATGAGAGTAAAAGGAGTTATCCCTACCCGTAGGGTTAGCGATCCTCCATATATCAAATAAGTTCGAATTTTTTATGTAGGTATTCAAGAATTCGCTTGAATAGGAGGTAGGGGTTCGCCGGGTAGAGGATCTAATATTGGTCTAGCACACAGTTAAGGTCCCCTCCAATGACCAGGTTAGTATGGGAGATATCTGGAATCAGGGCAAGGACTCTTTTGAAAAAAGAGGGGTTGTCAATGTTAGGCCCATAGATATTTAGTAGAGTTACTGAGGTAGAGTGGATTTCTCCTACTGCGATCACATACCGACCCTCTTTATCCGCAATAGTGGTTTTATGTAGAAAGGGAATTCCTTTCCGTACCAGAATCGCTGTGCCTCTCGTTTTGGCAGAGAAGTTAGAGTGATACACTTGCCCCACCCACCTACACTGAATCCAATCGAGAATCTGTGGAAAGAACTGAAAACTGCTGTTCACAAATGCTCTCCATCCAACCTCACTGAGCTCGAGCTGTTTTGCAAGGAGGAATGGGAAAAAATGTCAGTCTCTCAATGTGCAAAACTGATAGAGACATACCCCAAGCGACTTACAGCTGTAATCGCAGCAAAAGGTGGCGCTACAAAGTATTAACTTAAGGGGGCTGAATAATTTTGCACGCCCAATTTTTCAGTTTTTGATTTGTTAAAAAAGTTTGAAATATCCAATAAATGTCATTCCACTTCATGATTGTGTCCCACTTGTTCTTGATTCTTCACAAAAAAATACAGTTTTATATCTTTATGTTTGAAGCCTGAAATGTGGCAAAAGGTCGCAAAGTTCAAGGGGGCCGAATACTTTCGCAGGGCACTGTATATATATTTTTTTATACATTTGCAAACATTTCTAAAAACCTCTTTTGACTTTGTCGATATGGGGTGTTGTGTGTGTAGATTGGTGAGGGACAAAAGCAATTTAATACATTTGTGAGTAAGGCTATAACGTAACAAAATGTGGAAAAGTATAGGGGTCTGAATACTTTCCGAAGGCACTGTATTTTTCTGAGAGACGTTAGCATCTCCGTACCAGGAGATGATGTGTCATGTTAAGACACTTTCGATGAATGACTTGCAGAACGGTGGCAGTAAAACATGATCAACATTAAAATAGCTTCCTAAAAGTATAGCTTTTGCTGCCCTTCCTCTTCAATCTGCTCATCAAAGTACAACACCCAAGTATTTACTCTTACACTACCTCTACATCTTGTCCCTTAAAGGGAAATGTCACAATCTTTCAACTTCATATTCATCATCTCCAGCACCACCCCGACATCAACATGAAAATGGTGTGTTTTTATGTTTCGGAGTAAAAAAGGTAGAGAAAGATAAGTGTTAAGTGCCTTCTATTTGCATACTAATTGGTTGATGATGTCATTGGAAGCACTTATCATTCTCTATCTTCCTCTACAACGAAACATAGAAACGAGCCATTGTCACATACAGTATGTTGATGTTGGGATGGTGCTGGAGATGAAGAATATGAAGTTGAAAGATTGTGACGTTTCCCTTTAAGGGACAAGATGTAGAGGTAGACATTTCCCTGCATCCCATTAAGAGCAGTCACTGTGTTTGTACAAAAGGTCCAATAGCATGCAGTAGGATGGAGTAGCATACCGCAGTTTCGCGGCGCAAGGTCTAGCCTGGGGTACGCTCCAACACTCAGACATCATTTCCAAATGCAGCATCTATTTAGTGAGTCCGCCAGATCAGAGGCAGTAGGGATGACCAGGGATGTTCTGTTGATACAGTAAGTGTGTGAATTTGACTATTTTCCTGTCCTGCTAAGCATTCCAAATGTTATGTCAGGGAAATGTGTGCAGTAAAAAAGTACATTCATCTTCTTTAGGAATGCAGTGAAGTAAAAGTTAAATTTGTCAAAAATAGAAATAGTAAAGTAAAGTACAGATAACCCCCAAAAATTACTTAAGTAGGACTTTCAAGTATTTTTACTCAAGTACTTTACACCACTGGTATCATCAACCCAACTTCCATTCGTATATAGTCAAACTGCAGGGGATCAAGATGCTGCTGGGCAGAGTACAGCATGTGGTTTTAGCCAATCTTCTCAAATCACTTCAATAACAGTCTGACTGGTGAATGTATGACGGAGTAGGATGACACGGACACTAATCTAAGGTCAGTTTTGTGTCAAAAGCACAGTATATCTGTGCCTAAGGACAACTTCCACCCAGATAACATGAATCCTTCTTCCTCCATCCTCCTCAGCCCGTGTCAGACAACCATAGAATTAGAAGTAGTAACACGGATTTTCCAATTCAAGGAAAAGCTCTGTTCTGGACACCAGACTTGGGTACATAATAGGTCAAATACCAGTACTTACAATGGACTTGGGATTGATCAGACACACTAGATAAAGCCCATTGATTATGTGAGTCTGTACTTCATATGTATCTGAATATGGTTTAGTGCTAGTTCTTCCCATATAAAATATAACATGGCCGCTATTTGACCCTGTTAAAAGTACTAGTTTCACTCCACCGTGACTTTGTAATTACAAATACATTCACTGTTAATTAGGTCTCATCTTATTGTAGCCTACAAAGCAGCTCAGTCTGCGGGCTCCCTTTTAACTACTCACAAACATAACGTATCTCATCAAAAATTCAGGCTGATTTTCTTTTATCCTGTATTGGGAACTAATTTGTGGAGGGTAATGTTTGATTGGAGCGTTCTGTAAAGCCCATTTGATGTAGCTGCTGACCTGGTCTCTGACTGTGGTGGATCCTGCTGTTACTGTAGGAGCTGAGCTACTGAAGGGAGGCTGACTGCTTACATATCCCTGCGCTGCAGCCCTCTCTCATTGTGAGACTTTACGCTCCTTTAGTTCTCTCTCGGTCTCTCTCTTTCTCTCACATGGTCTGTTACTCTGCTATTCTCTCTCATTCTTTCTATATAGTGACTTTCTCTCTTTTTTCTACTCTCTCTCACTCACTTTTCCTTTTGCTTTCGTGTAAAGCATCGACGGGGATTTTAGAATGCAAACAAGAAGGCACAGATGTCCCTGAAAATGAGGAAAGATCAGAGAGAAAGAGAGAGAAGGGAGCCTGTGTTAAAACCTCTGGATTCAGTCTACCACTCAGCCTTGCGTTGTATCACTGGTGATCATTTACATACACATCGTTGTCTCTTATGTAGTTCTGTTGGCTGGGCGTCTCTAATGACCAGAAGGGCCCAACATTGGCTATTATTTGTATATTAGGCACTTCTCCAGAAACTCACAAACTGCATCACCTGACTTCTAAATTGAAAATGTGTCTAATTATAAGAATTCCTCTTAAGACTGGTTGGTTCTAGAGGTTCTGCAGGTCTCCTCTGAGTTAGGGAAGACTGTTTTCAGTTACTGTGCCCTCCTCTCCAAAGGGGGCCTCTTGTTCTTTATTTAATTCCATTGATTGGTCACAATGTGCAGTTGTCAACTGACCTGTGAACTGTAGAGTGACCTGTAGGTGCTGGAATGACCTACAGGTCACTCTATAACTTGAGTATTTGGTCCCAAAAGGTGAATTTAGGCCTCTGATAAAAAATGTGACCAATGAAAACTACACTTGTTTTGAATGATTGAATATAGTTGCCCTTTTGAATGTAATGTAATTTATTTGAAATGTTGTAACTAATTTTGTAGTGATCATGCTTGAATTATTGCTTTAAGTGTCATTCTCAAGGCACCATTTCCCTGGTTAAATAAAGGTTCATCAAAATAAAAAAAGGGAAAGAGGGAAGAATTGGCAAATTCTATTATACCGCCTCTGAGCTTTTTAACCATGAATAAACCGCACGAACAGGTGTTTGGTTCTCATATTATTAAAAACAGAGATGATCATGATAACAAAGACAACACAACACCCTCATAATTACAGCTTGGCAGTGGTGTAAAGTAAAAAATACTTTGAAATACTACTTAAGTGGTTTATTGGGTATTTACTTTACTTAGTATTCATACATTTTTACAATTTCAACTTTTACTCCACTACGTTACGAAATAAAATATACACATTTTACTCCTGTAAGTTTACCCTGACACTCAAAAGTACTTAATACATTTTGAACGCTCATGCAGGACAGCAATATTGTCCAATACACGCACCTATCAATATAATGCAAAGTATCCCTACTGCCTCTGATCTGGCGGACTTATTAAACACAATTTCTGCATTTATAAATTATGTCTGTGTTGGAGTGTGCCCCTGGCTGTCCATAAAATTGTGTCATCTGGTTTGCTAAATATAAGTACACTGAACAAATTCATGAATGCAGCATGTAAAGTGTTGGTCCCATGTTTCATGAGCTGAAATTAAAGATCCCAGAAATGTCCCATATACGCACAAAAAGCTTAATTTTTTTATCCCTCCAAAATGTACATCCCTCTTAGTGAGCATATATCCTTTGCTAAGATAATCCATCCACCTGACAGGTGTGGAAAATCAAGAAGCTGATTAAACAGCATGATCATTACACAGTTGGACCTTGTGCTGGGGGTAATAAAAGGCCACTCTAAAATGTGCAGTTTTGTCACAACACAATGGCACAGATTTCTCTAGTTTTGAGGGAGCGTGCAGTTGGCATGCTGACTGCAAGAATGTCCAACAGAGCTGTTGCCAGAGAATTTAATGTTCATTTTTATTTCTACCATAAGCTGCTTCCAACATCATTTTAGAGAATTTAACAGTAAGTCCAACCGGCCTCACAACCGCAGACCATGTGTATGGCGTCATGTGGGCGAGCGGTTTGCTGATGTCAACGTATAATTGACATTTGTCGGGTAAAAACAGTAGGATAAATGGTGCCCCGTGGTGGGGTTAGGGTATGGGCAAGCATAAGCTACGGACAACGAACACAATGGCATTTTATTAATGGCAATTTGAATGCACAGATAAACCTTGGTACGATCCTGAGGGCCATTGTCGTGCTATTCATCCGCCACCATCACCTCATGTTTCAGCATGATAATGCACAGCTCCATGTCGTAAGGATCTGTACACAATTCCTGGAAGATGAAAATGTCCCAGTTCTTCCTTGGCCTGCATACTCACCAGACATGTCACCCATTGAGCGTGTTTGGGATGTACGGATCAACCTGTATGACAGCATGTTCCAGTTCCCACCAATAGCCAGCAACTTCGCACAGCCATTGAAGAGGAGTGGGACAACATTCCACAAGCCATATCAACATGTGCAGGAGATGTGTTGTGCTGCATGGAGATGGGTGGCCACTGACTGGTTTTCTGATCCACGCCCCTACATTTAAAAAAAAAGTATCTGTGACCAACTGATGTAAATCATGTGAAATCCATAGATGAGGGCCTAATGAATGTATTTCAATTGACTGATTTCCTTATATGGTCATTCAGTATAATCTTTGAGGTTGTTGCATATTGCGTTAAAATTTTTGTTCCGTATAATTTGATTTAGAGCATTTACTTTTAGTTGTTTTTACCTTTACTCAATTATGACAATTGAGTACCTTTTTCACCACTTAAGTACATTTAAAACCAGAAACTTTTAGACTTTCTCTCAAGTATTATCGCAGAGCATGACTTTCCCTTTTACTTGAGTCATTTTCTGTGAAGGTATCTTTAATTTTACTCAAGAATGACATTTGAGTACTTTTCCCACCACTGCAGCTTGGTGACTGAAGTGAAGAACAATACAACCGCCATACAATACAATTGAACTAATAAGAGGTCTAGGAATGGAAACCATTGCTTTGTTACAGCAACGGCAATGGGCGGCATTCCAACTAATCTCTTCCCTCTCCTCAGCCCGGCGACAGCTGTGTTACTAACATCATCATTATAGTCTTCATAATGGCTCCATAAGTAAAGGTAATAACCAGACAGACAGTTGAAGTAACGGGGGTGAGAGAGAGGCACAGGGGAGAGAGGGCTACATCCCAAATGGCAGCCTATTTCCTACATAGGTCCTGGCCAAAAGTAGTGTACTGCACTGTTAGGGAAAAAAGGATCCAAAAGGGTTCTTTGGCTGTCTGTATAGTGTTGGGGAATAATCAGAATTGGTTGGTAACATAGGTAAGATGTTTTAGTGTTCATCATATGTTTGTAAGTTACTTCTCATCAGAATGTTATTTTTGTATAATACTGTGGCGGGGTTGCAGTATCTGTTCTATGTCAAGACTAAGTTGTTTAGGCCGGAGTGAGGGGAGAGGTCAAGCGTGTATCTCTTGGCTCCACAATGTCTGTGTGCCAGTCAGTGTCTCTGTGATCTTGTCAAGATAGGATGGATTTGATATATGCCTGTTGATATGGAGGATTGGTTTATGGTTCTGAGTTTGAGAAAGGAGACAAAGCTGAACGATGAATTATGCCGATGCTGTCTTATCCTGTGTGTGTCTTTGCTATAAAGGATCTCAGTTGAAATGTGTGAGGGACTCTCAGAGAATTCATTGATAGACACTGAATTGATCTGAGAGTCACAGGGTTGTGATAGAGCTCATATAATTAAAGATGGACTTTGATAACTAACTCTGACTTGTGTGTGGTTTGCTCTCATGATTTGGTAAATAGAGGAAATTTCCACGACAATAGGAGAACCATTTTTGGTTTCACGTAGAACCCTTTTTGGTTCCAGGTAGAACTCTTTTAGGTTCCATGTAGAGCCCGGAACCAAATTGGTTCTACCTGGAACTAAAAAGGATTTCCTATTGGGACAGCTAAAGAACCCTTTAAGGTTCTAGATAGCACCTTTTTTTTCTCAGAGTGTATGTAAGGAATAGGGTGCCATTTGGGATGCAGATGAGGACTATAGCCCTGATGTTGACTCATCCTGAGTGATCTGTCTTTAAATAGATTAAGGAGGTTTATATGAATGACAGGCCTAAAGCCAAGAGGATGGAGCGGGGGAGGGAGGGAGATGGTGGAGCTCACAGAGCTAGTCCACACACTCCAGACAGAACAGACCCACAAAACAGAGCAGCAAAACAACCCCGCCCCCCTAACAAGACCCGGAGGGCTGAAGGAGGAGATGGACGGCTGTCTGAGAGAGCTGGCAGCTCTACGGATTGAGGTGAGATAATGTAAATAATGTTCCAGTTTCAACTGACCTGAGCCCTAGGACCATGCCCCAGGACTACCTGACATGATGACTCCTTGCTGTCCCCAGTCCACCTGGCCATGCTGCTGCTCCAGTTTCAACTTCCACCTGACTGTGCTGCTGCTCCAGTTTCAACTGTTCTGCCTTATTATTATTCGACCATGCTGGTCATTTATGAACATTTGAACATCTTGGCCATGTTCTGTTATAATCTCCACCCGGCACAGCCAGAAGAGGACTGGCCACCCCACATAGCCTGGTTCCTCTCTAGGTTTCTTCCTAGGTATTGGCCTTTCTAGGGAGTTTTTCCTAGCCACCGTGCTTCTACACCTGCATTGCTTGCTGTTTGGGGTTTTAGGCTGGGTTTCTGTACAGCACTTTGAGATATCAGCTGATGTACGAAGGGCTATATAAATAAATTTGATTTGATTTGATTTGATTTAAAGAGGAGGGAGAGGAACACATAGCAGAGCTAACAGCATTGAGGGAGGAGGTGAGAAAGCTGAGGTGTGAAAGAGAGCAGGACACTCCCCCAGAGAAACCAGCAGAACAGTCCACCTCAGACCCGGACCACAACCTCAGTACCACAATGGTACAGACAACACAGGACCCACCAATCCTACAGACCCCACCCCCTCCTAACAGCTCCCCTGTCAATTCCCCTGATAGCTCTCTTGATAATCACCACATACCCACTAAAGACACACAAAAGACAGAGATTGTGCTCCTCATTGACTCAAATGGTGAATATATTGAAGATAATAAACTTTTTCCCAAACACAGTGGCTAAACTCTGGTCCCCAAACACTAGACAATCCCTGGAGCTGTTGTCAGAGGACAGATTAGGGTCCCCCAGCCACATTATAATTTACACGGGCACAAACGACCAGAGGGCACAGCAGGAGAGGGTGGCCACAGCACTCAAGGGAATGATTGAACAAGTGGTTATCTCAAACATGCTACCACAAAAATTATTTCACCCCACCACCATACGGTGGTGAATACCAACATTTCCTGGGACTGTACCTCACCCACAACTCCACCCTGGACTTGAACAGCCTTTACCACCAGGTCCACCAAGGCAGCAATCTCAACTTTTACCAGGACCCTGAAGAACGTCACCCTCAAACGCAGCCCCAGCACCTCACACAGGAGCAACAGACACCCCACCCTGACCAGCGAGACATTATCCCAAACCTGCAAGACCCCCTTCCCGAAGGACCTGCACCGACAGAACCCACACCAATAGGTGTGGTGACATGGGATTACCTCCCCTATATCTGTCCCTCCCTTAGGTTCTTTCCCCAGGCGTTATTGACTCTGTTTCTGTGTTTCATGTCTGTGCGCGACTCGTGTTTCTTGTTTTGTTCAATGTTCAGTTATTTATTAAATTCACTTTCTGTAATTGCTTCTAGCATTGAATGAACTACAGAACAAAATAAAACCCTCCAACCCCAAAATGCTTGTGGTGTTGATGGTATCCTAAATTAAATTGTAAAATATACAGACAACAAATTCCAATTGGCTATACTTAAACTCGTTAACATCATCCTCAGCTCTGGCATCCCCAATATATTTGGAACCAATGACTGATCACAACAATCCACCAAAGTGGAGAAAATGTTTACCCAAATAACTACCTTGGGATGTGCGTCAACAGCAACCTTGGGGAAGTCCTCTGCATTATCATTAACAGCAGACTTTCCTCAGTGAAAACAATGTACTGAGCAAATGTCAAATGGGCTTTTTTACCAAATTACCGTACAAAAGACCACGTATTCACTCTGCACACCCTAATTGACGAACAAACAAACCAAAACAAAGGCAACGTCTTCTCATGCTTTGTTGATATCAAAAAGGCTTTTGACTCAATTTGGCATGAGGGTCTGCTATAGAAATTGACGGAAAGCAGTGTTGGGGGTAAAACATGCAACATGATAAAATCCATGTACACAAATTGTGCAGATAAAATTGACAAAAAACACACACATTTCTTTCCACAGGGTCATGGATGAGACAGGGATGCAGCTTGATCCCCACCCTCTTCAACATACAGTATATATCAACAAATTGGCGCGGGCACTAGAACAATCTGCAGCACCTGGCCTCCCTCTACTAGAATCTGAAGTCAAATGTCTACTATATGCTGATGATCTGGTGCTTCTGTCCCCAACCAAGGAGGGCCTACAGCATCACCTACTGTAGATCTTCTACACAGATTCTGCCAGACCTGGGCCCTGACAGTAAATCTCAGTAAGACAAAAATAATGTTGTTCCAAAAAAGGTCCTGTAGCAAGGATCACAAATACAAATGCCTTCTTGACATCGTTTCCCTAGATCACACAAACACCTATACCTACCTCAGCCTAAACATCCGCACCACAGGTAACTTCCACAAAGCTGTGAACAATCTGAGAGACATGGCAAGAAGGGCCTTCTACGCCATCAAAAGGAACATCAAATCCGACATGCCAATTAGGATTTGGCAAAAAATAGTTGAATCGGTTTCAGAACTCATTGCCCTTTATGGTTGTGACATCTGGGGTCGCTCACCAACCAAGAATTCACAAAAAAGGACAAACATCAAATTGAGAATTCTGCAAAAACATCCTCCATGTACAATGTAAAAATGTAATACATGCAGAGCAGAATGAGGCCGATGCCAGCTAATTATCAAAATCCATAAAAGGGCTGTTACATTCTACAACCACTTAAAAGATAGTGATTCCCAAACCTTCCATAACAAACCCATCACCTACGGAGAGATTAACCTAGAGAAGAGTCCCCTAAGCAAGCTGTTCCTGGGGCTCTGTTCTCAAACACAAACAGTCCCCACAGAGCCCCAGGACAGCAACAGCAACACAATTAGACCCAGTCAAATCATGAGAAACAAAAATAGAATTACTTGGCACATTGGAAAGAATTTACTAAAAAACAGAGCAAACTGGAATGCCATTTGGCCCTAAACACTGTGTACAATCTCAGTGAACATGGCCTTGCTATTGAGGGAGGACTCCATAGGCAGACCTGGCTCTTAAGAGAAAACAGGCTATGTGCACACTGCCCACACTGACACATATTTCCTTCAGATAACACAGACCCACAAAGAATTCCAAAACAAATCCAATTTTGATAAACTCCCATATCTACTGGATGAAATACCACAGTGTGCCAACACAGCAGTAAGATTTGTGACCTGTTGAAAAAGAAAATGGCAACCAGTGAAGAACACCATTGAAAATACAACCCATATTTATATTTAATTTTTTCCCTTTAGCACTTTAACTCTTTGCACATCATTATAACCCTGTACATCTGTCACGCCCTGATCTGTTTTTCCTGTTCTTGTGCTTGTCTCCACCCCCCTCCAGGTGTTGCCCATCTTCCCCATTATCCCCTGGGTACTTATACCTGTGTTCTCTGTTTGTCTGTGCCAGTTTGTCTTGTTTGCCAAGTCAACCAGGGTCTGTGCCTCAGCTCCTGCTTTTCCCCAGTCTCTCTTTTTCTCGCCCTCCTAGTTTTGACCCTTGCCTGTCCTGACACTGAGCCCGCCTGCCTGACCACTCTGCTTGCCCCTGTCCCTGAGCCTTGCCTGCTGTCCTGTACATTTGCCCCTACTCTGGATTACTGACCTCTGCCTGACCTGACCATGAGACTGCCTTCTGTCCTGTACCTTTGCCCCACTACTCTGGATATTCGACCCTTGCCTGCCTTGACCTGTCGTTTGCCTGACACCCTGTTGCTGTAATATACATTGTTACTTCAACACAGTCTGCATTTGAGTCTTACCTGAAACGTGACAACATAGTCATAAGTTGTGAGTGTAATGTTTACACTTCATTCTTGATTGTTTATTTCTCTTTTGTTTATGATCTATTTCCCTTGCTTTGGCAATGTAAACATAAATTTCCCATGCCAATGAAGCCCTTTGAATTTAATTTAATTGAGAGAGAGAGAGGAAGCAAGAAGCCTGTATATTTATGGTACAGACACTTGGCTGACAATGGTCAAAAAGAACGTAACTTCAAATCCATACAGCACGTGTCTACGTCACTTGGCTTCCTTACTACATTACTCACATAGATGTCACAGCCACAGGGTCTGAATGAGAGAGCAGATCTCAATCATAGAAAAATGAGACAATTATTCTCTCTCCCTCCCCCATCTCCGTCTCTCTATTCCTTCTCTCTCTCTCTCTCTCTCTGCCAGGTTGTGAGCATTGTGCAGTGCAGTCGGTAGATATAGAGATTGTGTGATTGAGTCATGTCTAGCTGCTTTAACGGACAGACAGACAGACAGACAGACAGACAGACAGACAGACAGACAGACAGACAGACAGACAGACAGACAGACAGACAGACAGACAGACAGACAGACAGACAGACAGACAGACAGACAGACAGACAGACAGACAGACAGACAGACAGACGACTCCAATTATCAGGTAGGGACACCGTGTGTCAACTTATGGCGTGTCGTTATGTTGTTTCATAGTACCTATTAACACAAGGTCATAGTTACGTGAAGGGTCTGGAAAAGTCATAGGTCAGAGTTTGGTGCCCCTGCTGCCATTGAACGTAATATAGGCTTACACAAGGTCATAGGCCATCTGTCAATCCCTGTATTTTTATCGGCAGACTCAATAGCCTTGGTTTCTCTAATGACTGCCTCGCCTGGTTCACCAACTACTTTGCAGACAGAGTTCAGTGTGTCAAATAGGAGGGCCTGTTGTCCGGACCTCTGGCAGTCTCTATGGGGGTACCACAGGGTTCAATTCTCAGGCCGACTCTTTTCTCTGTATATATCAATGATGCTGCTCTTGCTGCAGGTGATTCCCTGATCCACTTCTACGCAGACGACACCATTCTGTATACTTCTAGCCCTTCCTTGGACACTGTGCTAACTAACCTCCAAACGAGATTCAATGACATACTAAACTCCTTCCGTGGCCTCCAACTGATCTTAAACGCTAATAAAACCAAATGCATGCTTTTCAATCGTTCGCTGCCCGCACCCGCCCGCCCAACTAGCATCACCACCATGGACGGTTCTGACTTAGAGTATGTGGACAACTATAAATACCTAGGTGTCTGGTTAGACTGTAAACTCTCCTTCCAGACTCACATTAAACATCTCCAATCCAAAATCAAATCTAGAATTGGCTTTCTATTTCGCAACAAAGCCTCCTTCCCTCACGCTGCCAAAAAACGGACTATCCTACCAATCCTCGACTTCGGAGATGTCATCTACAAAATAGCTTCCAATACTCTACTCAGCAAACTGGATGCAGTCTATCACGGTGCCATCCATTCCAGCAGGTATATCTCACTGATCATCCCCAAATTCAACACCCCATTTGGCCGCTTTTCCTTCCAGTTCTCTGCTGCTAGTGATTGAAACAAATTGCAAAAATCGCTTAAGCTCGAGACTTATATTTCCCTCACCAACTTTAAACATCAGCTATCTGAGCAGCTAACCGATCGCTGCAGCTGTACATAGTCCATCTGTAAATAGCCCACCCAAACTACCTACCTCATCCCCATGCTGTTTTTATTTACTTTTCTGCTCTTTTGCACACCAGAACCTCTACTTGCACATCATCATCTGCTCATTTATCACTCCAGTGTTAATCTGCTAAATTGTAATCCTTCACTACTATGGTCTATTTATTGCCTACCTCCTCATATGCCTTTTGCACCCACGGTATATAGACTTTCTTTTTTTCTACTGTGTCATTGACTTGTTTATTGTATTATAGGCTTGTTTATTGTTTATTCCATGTTATTCCATGTGTAACTCTGTGTTGTTGTCTGTGTCACACTGCTTTGCTTTATCTTGGCCAGGTCGCAGTTGTAAATGAGAACTTGTTCTCAACTACCTGGTTAAATAAAGGTGAAATTCTATTTTAAAAAGCCTTAGACATAGAGGCAGGGTCGTAGTGATTGGAAATAGCAATAGACCACAATGATTTATCCTTCTCAGCATATATACATATGGCTGTGTGTGATTTGTTTGTAACCTCAAATGAACAGTGAGCATTGATGTCCAAAAATACTTTCTCTGACTGTAATTAAATAACATGAGGTCATCCTGCAGGTGGTTTCTGAAAGTAATTAAATCTTTGTTAGAATCCATTGAGCTGGATGATTTGAAAAGCCATAGTCAAGCGATCAATAATATAATAATACATTTAGCAAAAAAGGGTATCTTTAATTTACAATCTGTAGAAACTATGAGAGTAGAAAGGTTAAGAACTTTTGCGAAACATCACAGCTATCAGGAATCAGGTAAGACCCAGAAGCAGACCGTGTCGAAGTAACAATGTTTATTAGAGCAACAGGGGCAAAGGTACGGGATGGCAGGCAGACTCAGGGTCGGGACAGGTAGGGGTCAAAACCAGGAGTATGAGAAAAGAGAGACAGGGGGAATGCAGGAGCTGATACGAAAACCGCTGGTAGGCTTGAACAAACAAGACAAACTGGCAACAGACATACAGAGAACACAGGTATAAATACACATGGGATAATGGGGAAGATGGGTGACACCTGGAGGGGGGTGGAGACAAGCACAAAGACAGGTGAAACAGATCAGGGTGTGACAACAGCACAGTTGAACAATTGTTATCTTGTTGTTTTTAGTCCCACCCTTCAGCTCCACTCAACCCCTCCATCAAAGTTGTATTTATATTTGCCATTTGTTTTTCTTTATTTGCACTATTTTCTACATTGTAGAATAATAGTGAACACATCCAATCTATGAAGTAACACATATGGAATCATGTAGAATCAGTGTCAAACAGATCAAAATATATCTTATATTTGAGATTCTTCAAAGTAGCCACCCTTTGCCTTGATGACAGCTTTGCACACTCTTTGCACATTCTCTCAACCAGCTTCATGAGGTAGTCACCTAGAATGCATTTCAATTAACAGGTGTGCCTTGTTAAAAGTGAATATGCGGAACTTATTTACTTCTTAATGCTTTTGATCCAATCAGTTGTGTTGTGACAAGGTAGGGGTGGTATACAGAAGCTATGGCAAGAACAGCTCAAATAAGCAAAGAGAAATGACAGTCCATCATTACTTTAAGACATGAAGGTCAGTCAATCCCAAAAAAATTTAACTTTGAAATTGTCTTCAAGTGCAGTCGAAAATACCATCAAGCACTATGATGAAACTGGCTCTCATGAGGACCAGCACAGGAAAGGAAGACCCAGAGTTACCTCTGCTGCAGAGGATAAGGTCATTAGAGTTAACTGCACCTCAGATTGCAGCCCAAATAAATGCTTCATAGAGACACATCTCAACATCAACTATTCAGAGGAGACGGATGAACGGATGATCTCCGCATGTATGGTTCCCACCGTGAATCATGGAGGAGGAGGTGATATGATGTGGGGATGCTTTGCTGGTGACACTGTTAATGATTTATTTAGAATTCAAGGCACACTTAACCAGCATGGCTACCCCAGCATTCTGCAGTGATGTGCCATCCCATCTGGTTTGCGCTTAGTGGGACTATTATTTGTTTTTCAACAGGACAATGACCCAACACACCTCCAGGATGTGTAAGGGCTATTTGACAAAGAAGGAGAGTGATGGAGTGCTGCATCAGATGACTTGGCCTCCACAATCACCCAACCTCAACCCAATTGAGTTGAAGGGTAAAGCAGCCAACGAGTGCTCAGGGTATGTGGGAACTCATCCCAATCATTTTGATTTGTTTAACACTTTTTTAGTTACTACATGATCCCATATGCTATTATTATACAATGTAGAAAATAGTAAATGTAAAGAAAAACGCTTGAATGAGTAGGTGTGTCCATATATTTTCCTTTATAAGTATACTGATATACTGTATGTAAGTATGTATGGAGACAAATAGCCTTACACACTATGTAACAGACAGACATGGATAGGAACCTATTCTTGAGAGAAAATGAGAGCAGAGAAAGAGGGAAAGAGCAAGAGCAAGAGTGAGATTGAGATGGAGAGAGTGAAATAGAGAGAGAGAGAACAATAAAGAGTGTGTGGGAGATGGAGAGAGAGAGAGAGAGACGGAGCCAGACACTGAGCAAGAGATGGAGCAAGACGTCAATTCAGTGTTGATTCCACATTTGTTCAACGTAATTTTGTTGAAATGGCGTGGAATCAATGTTGAGGGGGGGGGCATGGAGGGAGTGGGGGGGATTCTATAAAACCTTTATTTTATACTTGAGTATTAACACAAACAATGGCACACTGTGCCTCTTCAGAAGTTAAACAACAAATGTGTTATTCTTAGATAAACATTAAAAAACACAAGAAAAATACAATTTAAAAGCATTTACATTCAACTTATTTAATCAACATTTCCCCTCCTCCACAAAACATACCGCTCCTTCGTAAGCGCACTTTACCTCAAACAATGGGAGATCTTTTACAGCCGAGGAGAACTCAAAATCCACTTTTATTCTCGCTTGACTAATCCCTTAAAAACACATTTTACATCCTGCCCATATCCCGTGTCTATCTTATGTTTCCTACTCAGAGAAATTGACATCTTAGCTTGTCCCAAAATAAAATGTAATCGTTGACATTTCTTTTCTGTTGCTTACTATATTCAAACCCCAAAATAAAAACAGTGTTATTGAAAATCTCCCCTACAGCGGAAAACAAAGACTGTTTCAAAGAGCGGCTTTATCCTC
Source organism: Oncorhynchus kisutch (assembly GCF_002021735.2). Classification (NCBI taxonomy): domain Eukaryota; kingdom Metazoa; phylum Chordata; class Actinopteri; order Salmoniformes; family Salmonidae; genus Oncorhynchus; species Oncorhynchus kisutch. The sequence goes on along the minus strand of NC_034185.2, from coordinate 31,170,347 downwards.
TCACACTCCATAAAACAGTGAAAAACTGTTTCTCTTATATTACAAAAAGGACATCCATCTCCAACATCTGAGTTAATGACAGAAACAAAAGCATTAAATGCAATGATGCCATGCAAAACCCTCCATTGCATATCATTAGTACCCTTTTGTAACGGTGGCTTGTACAGTGCTCTGCATGCTGGCTTTACCTTGTCATCAAGGCCCAATTTTATCCTCCAAGGAGTGTTTTTTTTCTATTTTTCAATGTATCTTTATTCAAAACCTTGACACACACCCTATTTAAATCCTTCCCATTCACCTCATCCAAACCCACCTCTTCCAAACCTCTCAAATCCATTAATAACGCCTTTCTTTCTGACTCTGAGATTTTGGGTGTAATCCCTAGTCTTAGAAATGGGACGTTTTCATTTTGTACCTTTTTCTTTTGAAAGCATAATCCACTCTTCTTCTAACAGAGCCTTCCTGCACCTTCCCAACAGTTGTCCGACAATCCTTTCCGACCTCACCCTCAAATGTTCAGCCACTCTTCCTCCATGCAATAAGGTGGGCTCAGCCATGGCCATGAACTGTTTTAGGGTGATGATTTTGCCCTTCGCCAGATTCTTGGAGAAATGTGGAACAGCTGCAGTTGTACATTCCGGTCTTGCCCTATACACCAGAGGTTCCTCCAGCAGCCAATGCACTAACTCCATTGTAGTGGTTCTGGACACCTTCATTATAATCCAAACCCTAAGAAGGCCTCTATAAAACAGAGGTATTCCCTCCCTAGAAATCTGGCTACTATCAACCAAAGATAAAGCCTTCTTTAAACCTAATCCCCCTACCTGCTGTGATGCAAGTCCAGCAACCCTTCTCCAAACCATATTTTCCCGTCCATAAAGCAACCTTTGAAGAAACTGGAACCGGAAAGCAGCAGCCCTACTAGAAATATGTACAAGACCTTATCCCCCCTCCTCTTTTGACAAATACAAAACACTTTGTGGAACTCATTGATATTTGTCTCAAAATAAATCTACAGTAATTGCATGTATCTTAGCCAAAAGGCCAGATGGTGGCTCTAAACATGACAATCAATGCCACAGAGCAGAGGGTTTTTTATGGCGGTTTTGGAGCAGTGACTTCTTCCTTGCTGAAAGACCTTCCAGGTTATTTCGATATAGGACTCATTTTACTGTGGATATAGATACTTTTGTACCTCCAGCATCTTCCTTTGCTCTTAGCAATGTTTGGGATTCAATTTGTATGCATTTTGAAGGAGGGAAACTGGGTGGATTATTGACTGAAGCGCGCCAGCTAAACTGAGTTTTTATGGATATAAAGAAGGACATTATCAAACAAAAGGACCATTTGTGATGTAACTGGGACCTTTTGGAGTGCCAACAGAAGAAGATCATCAAAGGTAAGGCATTTATTATATCACTATTTCTGACTTTCGTGTCGCACCTGCCTGGTTGAAATATGTTTTTCATGGTTGTGTATGCGGGGCACTGTCCTCAGATAATCGCATGGTGTGCTTTCGCCATAAAGCCTTTTTGAAATCTAACACAGTGGCTGGATTAACAAGAATTTAAGCTTTATTTTGATGTATTACACTTGTGATGTTATGAAAGTTAAATATTTATAATTCTGTAGTTTGAATTTCATGCTCTACAATTTCACCGGATGTTGGCCAGGTGGGAGGCTACCATTCCACCTGCCCATAAGAAGTTAAAGCTTGGTAGCAAATGGGTCTTCCAAATGGACAATGACCCCAAGCATACTTCCAAAGTTGTGGCAAAATGGCTTAAGGACAACAAAGTCAAGGTATTGGAGTGGCCATCACAAAGCCCTGACCTCAATCCTATAGAAAATCTGTGGGCAGAACTGAAAAACCTTGTGCGAGCAAAAAGGTCTCCAGACCTGACTCAGATACACCAGCTTTGTTAGGAGGAATGGGCCAAATTTGCCCAAGTTATTGTGGTAAGCTTGCGGAAGGCTACCCGAAATGTTTGACCCAAGTTAAAACATTTTAATGGCAATGCTACCAAATACTTTTTGAATGTATGTACACTTCTGACACACTGGGAATGTGATGAAAGAAATAACAACTGAAATGAATCAATCTCGCTACTATTATTCTGACATTTCAAATTCTTAAAATAAAGTGGTGATCCTAACTCACCTAAAACAGGGAATTTTACTTGGATTAAATGTCAGGAATTGTGAAAAACTGAGTTTCAATGTGTTTGGCTAAGGTGTATGTACATTTCCGACTTCAACTGTACATTTATTAAACACATTACTCAGTCGTGCACCGGGGCCTCCCACTCCTCTTTCTATTCTGGTTAGAGCCAGTTTGCGCTGTTCAGTGAAGGGAGTAGTACACAGCGTTGTACGAGATCTTCTGTTTCTTGGCAATTTCTCTCAAGGAATTGCCTTCATTTCTCAGAACAAGAATAGACTGACAAGCTGATGTCGTGGCTGCGTCCACTGGCTGGAACAACCAGGCCCAGTTGATGGTTTTCCGCAGCGGGCTACAAGCGGAAGTCTAGACCGTGCTGGCCTGTCGCGATGAGGACCTCATCCTGGACCAATACATTTCCATGGCCATCTGCCTGGATAGTCTCCTGTGTGCCCATCGTCACCCATCCCAGGGGTTCGGGTCTCTCTCAGGAACCTCCAGCGAGACTGAGCCCATGGAGGTGGGCATGACGCACCTTCCCCCAGAGGAATGTCAACAGGATCTCGTCTTCCTGCAGGGAGTTGGACCACCCCTGGAGCACCTGTCCCAAAAGGAGAACAAGGCGAGGACGAGGAGCGCTCCTGCACCTTCCCAGGTAGGCGTGGACGTGCCTTGCTCCTCTCTGTCCACCCAGCCCTTCTCCTTCCTGCCACCTTCCCAGACTATACTGGTCCCCCACTGAGTCCTGCCCTAGTGGACTCAGGTGCTGTAGTCAATTTTCTAGGCCAGTCAGTGGCATTATGATTACGCATTCCTCTAGTCCCTTAATTAACAACCCCCTATCCCAGTCCATGCCCTAAACAACCGTCCCCTAGGAACAGGACTGGTGTGCCAGACCACGATTCACATTTCTCTCACAGTTGCTCACAACCCCATGAACTTCCGACTTCAACTGTACATTTATTAAGCACATAGTGATGTTTTTTTATACCTCATTCTAACTATTAATAATCTCTCCTCAACTACCTCTTCAACCTTACATGACAACGGCAGCAAAACAATGGGATGCTGGCCTTCTCGGCAGAGTTGCAGAGAAAAAAGTCATATCTCAGACTGGCCAGTAAAAAGAAAATATCAAGATGTGCAGAAGAACACAGACACTGGACAGAAGATCTCTGCTTAGAAGGCCAGCATCCCTCAGTCGCCTCTTCACTGTTGACATTGAGACTGGTATTTTGCGGGTACTATTTAATGAAGCTGCCAGTTGAGGACTTGTGATGTGTATGTTTCTCAAACTAGATGCTGTAATGTACTTATCCTCTTGCTCAGTTGTGCACCGGGGCCTCCCACTCCTCTTTCTATTCTGGTTAGAGCCTGTTTGCGCTGTTCTGTGAAGGGAGTAGTACACAGCGTTGTACGAGATCTTAAGTTTCTTGGCAATTTCTCTCAAGGAATAGCCTTCATTTCTCAGAACAAGAATAGACTGATGAGTTTCAGAAGAAAGGTCTTTGTTTCTGGACATTTTGAGCCAATAATCTAACCCACAAATGCTCATGCTCCAGATACTCAACTAGTCTAAAGAAGGCCAATTGTATTTCTTCTTTAATCAGGACAACAGTTTTCAGCTGTGCTAACATAATTGCAAAAGGGTTTTCTAATGATCAATTAGCCTTTTAAAATGATAAACTTGGATTAGCTAGCACAACATTCCATTGAAACACAGGAGTGATTGTTGCTAATAATGGGCCTCTGTACATCTATGTAGATATTCCATTAAAAATCAGCAGTTTCCAGCTACAATAGTCATTTACAACATTAACAATGTCTACACTGTATTTTTGAAACATTTTATGTTATTTTAATTTCAAAAACAAGGACATTTCTAAGTGACCCTGAACTTTTGAATGGTAGTGAAAAAACAGAATCCCAATAGAGTGAAAAAATGTCAGTCGCTCTCACAATCGCTGCTGTTTCACGACTCACTACCAGCATGCACTCTGATGAGAGAGAGAGCGAGAGAGAGTGAGTGAGAGAGTGTGAGATTGAGAGAAAGAGCGCGAGATTGAGAGAGAGAGTGAGAGAGCGAGATTGAGAGAGAGAAAGAGAGAGATTGAGAGAGAGAGAGAGAGAGAGATTGAGAGATGTCACAGAGAAAGAAAGACAGGGTAATTACAGAGACTAGACCCAGTGTCTTCAATATGAACTCACATTCATCCACTCATTACTCACCCGAGGATGCTCATGCGCCACACCATGAGGAGGAGGCGGTTGGATGCTGCATGGTCTCCTTTCTGCACTTTTAAGATATACAGCATGAAAATAATCTAAGCAGGCAAAATAGATGGAGTGGGCGCTGAAATGAATTAATTTCGTCTTGCAGGCCTACTCAGAGCCTTCTAGAGACGAGGCTAAATCTCTTTCTCGAACGAACGAACCGATCTCTCTTTCAATTCAATTTAAGGGCTTTATTGGCATGGGAAACATGTGTTTACATTGGCAAAGCAAATGGAATAGACAAACAATAGTGAAATAAACAAGGGAAACATTAGTAAACATTACACTCACAAACGTTTTTAAAGAATATAGACATTTCAAATGTTATATTATTGTCTATGTACAGTTTAGTAACAATATGCAAGTAGTTGAAGTATGAAAGGGAAAATAAATAAACAGACCCGTTGCCCTTGTCTAATAGCAACAGGCCACAAATCTTTCTGCTGTGATTGCACACTGCAGTATTTTGCCTAACAGATATGGGAGTTTATCAATGTTTGATTTATTTTCAAATTCTTTTTGGGTCTCTCTAATATGGTCATACATTTGGCAGGAGGTTAGGAGTGTAGCTCAGTTTCCACCTAATTTTGTGGGCGGTGGGCACATAGCCTGTCATTTCTCGAGAGAGCCAGGTCTGCCTATAACAAGGCTTTGCTCACTGAGTCTGTACATAGTCAAGGCATTTCTTAATTTAAGGTCAGTCACAGTGGTCAGGTATTCTGCCACTGTGTACTCTGTTTAGGGCCTGATAGCATTCCAATTTGCTCTGTTTTTTGGTTGATTCTCTCTCTCTACATCTCTCTCTCTCTGTATCTCTCCCTCTGCATCTCTCTCTACATCTCTCTCTGGATCTCTCTCTCTACATGTCTCGCTACATCTCTCACGCTCTACATTTCTCTCTCTACTGTACATCTCTCGTCCTAGACCTCTCGTCCTATATCTCTCCCTACATCTCTCTCTCTACATCTCTGTCTCTCTACACCTCTCTCTCTACATCTCTCTCCCTACAGCTCTCTACATCTCTCTTCATCTCTATATCTTTCTCTTTCACTCTTAAGTCTCTCTCCCTCTCTCTGTGGTAGGTATCTTCCCCTCTCTCTCTCTCCGTCTCTCTATAGTAGGTGTCACTCCAGCCTTCACTTTGTCTCCCCCTCTTGTCCAGCTCAGGCGTTCGGTGTCGCCGGCCTTCTAGCTGCTGCCCTTCACTCATTAACCCCGGACTTGTCTCTTCATCGTTACACACACCTGGTTCCAATCCCCACTCCATCACTGTATTGTGGAAGATCAGGGGGTTTGGTCAAAACGTTTACACAGATCAGACACGGACAGAGTAGGATTACCTCAGTTTCAAGGGTGTTTATTTAAATAACAAACAAAAATAAAATAAAAGGTCTCCCCCATGAGACCCTCTCCGGGAGACCGTCTTCTGGGCTCTGGGTCTTGCTGTATCCTGTGGGGAACAAAAACTGAACTCCCTCCTTTTATCTCTGGGACTGAGCCCAACTGTACGGGAGTAACCTTTCTTCCCCTAGCCCCCTTTCCCGTATGCTGCCCTTCTGGCAGCTTTATGGGACTCGTCCAGCTGGTGAGCAATCAGCCCTTGATTACTCACCAAATACAATCAGCCCCAATTAGTCCTGGTCGGAGAGCCCGTCAAGACCTGGCACGTCCAGCAGAGGGAGCCATTGCCTCGTGATGTAGACTCCGTCACCAGGCCTCGACGAGTCTCCCCCGGTGGCTGACCTGCTGTACGCCCCCCCTTCCCGATTGTTTGTGTCCCTTCCCCTGGCCATCCAGATCAGGGGCGCATGGTTGGTGACCAAGGTGAAGTGGGCACCTAACAGGTAATACTTGAGAGTGTCTAGCTAGACACATGAAAGGGTGCTCCTCCCCATCGTGTATCAGGGACAGAACGGCCCCTAGTCCCCTGTCACATGCATCCGTCTGGACCAACATCGGCACCTGGAAATTGGGCGTTACGAGCATCGGATGGGAGCACAGCGCTTCCTTCAGGCGCCTGAACGCCGCTTCTGTCTCGCTCATCCATTTTCCTGTTTTCGGGAGGCGGGCCCTGGTTAGATCGAGGAGGGGGCTATAGCCGCAAAGGTGGGGATAAAACAGCAATAGTATCCTGCTAGTCTCAGCAAGGACTTTACCTGTGTCTTGGTGCGTGGAACGGGCCAGTCACATACCGCGTGAACCTTCCTCTCCTAGGCTATGACATTCCCACGTCTGAACAAATACCCCAGGTACTCCACCTCCTCCTAGTTTGCATTTTTTGGGGTCGCTGTCAACCCAGCTTGTCTGAGCGCGTCCAGCACCACCTGGAGGCGCATCAAGTGCTCTTCCAAACCTTGGCTGTGGATGTTGATATCATCCAAATAGGCCGCTGCGTACTGCTGGTGGGGTCGAAGTACTTTGGCCATCAGGCGCTGGAATGTGGTTGGGGCTCCGTGGAGACCGAATGGGAGCACCCGGTACTGATATAAACCGTCTGGTGTCAAAAACGGCATCTTCACCTAGGAGGAGGCTGCCAAAGGTACCTGCCAACATCCTTTGGTCAGGTCAAGGGTGCTGATGTATCGGGCCTTTAAGAATTGGTCGATGAGCTCGTCCACCCTCGGCATGGGGTAGGCGTCGAACAAGCTGATGTCGTGGCTGCGTCCACTGGCTGGAACAACCAGGCCGGTTGATGGTTTTCCGCAGCGGGCTACAAGCGGAAGTCTAGACCGTGCTGGCCTGTCACGATGAGGACCTCATGCTGGACCAGCTCATTGCCATGGCCATCTGCCTGGATATTCTCCTGTGTGTCACCCATCTCCTGTGTCTCTCCCAGGAACCTCCAGCAAGACTGAGACCATGGAGGTGGGCATGACGCACCTTCCCCCAGAGGAATGTCAACAAGATCTCGTCTTCCTGCAGGGAGTCGGACCACCCCTGGAGCACCTGTCCCAAAAGGAGAACCAGGCGACGAAGCGACAGGCCGAGGAGCGCTCCTGTACCTTCCCGGTAGGCATGGACGTGCCTTGCTCCTCTCTGTCCACCCAGCCCTTCTCCTTCCTGCCACCTTCCCAGACTATCCTGGTCCCCCACTGAGTCCTGCCCTAGTGGACTCAGGTGCTGTAGTCAATTTTCTAGACCGGTCAGTGGCGTTATCATTACGCATTCCTCTAGTTCCTTAACAACCCCCTATCCCAGTCCATGCCCTAAACAACCGTCCCCTAGAAACAGGACTGGTGTGCCAGACCACGATTCACATTTCCCTCACAGTTGCTCACAACCCCATGAACTTTCCTCATCTTAGACTCTCCTGTACACCCTGTAGTTCTAGGTTTCCCCTGGTTACAGTTGCACAACCCCCCGATGTCGTGGACAGAGATTAGGTTGTTGGGTTGGTCACAGGAGTGTCAGGGGAGGTGTCTCTCTGTGTCTATCTGTCCAACCTCTGTGAAAAGTCCGGACCAGGCCATCCATGTCCCTATCCTGGAGGAATACCGGGACCTTCAGGTAGCTTTTTCGAAGACTTGTGCCACATGCCTGCCTCCTCATTGCCCATGGGACTCCACTATCAACCTACTGCCTGGTTCTACCCTCCCTCGGGGGCACATCTACCCACTCTCGCATGCAGAGACCGAAGCCATTGAGGTCTACATCTAGGAGCAGAGGGTCAGTGCAGTACAGTCGTGGCCTGTTCCATCCAACATTTTTTTAATAAAAGCTAGTTGAGAACAAGTTCTCATTTACAACTGCGAGCTGACCAAGATAAAGCATAGCAGTGTGAACAGACAACAACACAGAGTTACACATGGAGTAAACAATAAACAAGTCAATAACACAGTAGAAAAAATGAAAAAAAAGAGTCTATATACATTGTGTGCAAAAGGCATGAGGAGGTAGGCGAATAATTACAATTTTGCAGATTAACACTGGAGTGATAAATGATCAGATGGTCATGTGCAGGTAGAGATACTGGTGTGCAAAAGAGCAGAAAGTAAATAAATAAAAACAGTATGGGGATGAGGTAGGTAAATTGGGTGGGCTATTTACCGATGGACTATGTACAGCTGCAGCGATCGGTTAGCTGCTCAGATAGCAGATGTTTAAAGTTGGTGAGGGAGATAAAAGTCTCCAACTTCAGCGATGCCAACTATTAAAGGCGCTTCATCATTAGGGGTTTCAGCACAGTGGTGACCCCTCTCACCTCCCTCCTGCAGGGAGGTCCTAGACAACTGTGCTGGACTGAGGAGGCCAACAAAGCTTTCCGTGCGCTCAAGGAATGTTTTACAAATGCACCTGTTCTGGCTCATCCTGACCCGTCTCTGCCCTTCATCGTGGAAGTGGACACCTCTGAGGTCAGAGTTTTCATTTATTTATTTTACCTTTATTTAACCAGGTAGCCAAGTTGAGAACAAGTTCTCATTTACAATTGCGACCTGGCCAAGATAAAGCAAAGCAGTTCGACAGATAAAACGACACAGAGTTACACATGGAGTAAAAACAAACATACAGTCAATAATGCAGTATAAACAAGTCTATATACAATGTGAGCAAATGAGGTGAGAAGGGAGGTAAAGGCAAAAAAGGCCATGATGGCAAAGTAAATACAATATAGCAAGTAAAATACTGGAATGGTAGTTTTGCAATGGAAGAATGTGCAAAGTGGAAATAAAAAATAATGGGGTGCAAAGGAGCAAAATAAATAAATAAATAAAAATTAAATACAGTTGGGAAAGAGGTAGTTGTTTGGGCTAAATTATAGGTGGGCTATGTACAGGTGCAGTAATCTGTGAGCTGCTCTGACAGTTGGTGCTTAAAGCTAGTGAGGGAGATAAGTGTTTCCAGTTTCAGAGATTTTTGTAGTCCGTTCCAGTCATTGGCAGCAGAGAACTGGAAGGAGAGGCGGCCAAAGAAAGAATTGGTTTTGGGGGTGACTAGAGAGATATACCTGCTGGAGCGTGTGCTACAGGTGGGAGATGCTATGGTGACCAGCGAGCTGAGATAAGGGGGGACTTTACCTAGCAGGGTCTTGTAGATGACATGGAGCCAGTGGGTTTGGCGACGAGTATGAAGCGAGGGCCAGCCAACGAGAGCGTACAGGTCGCAATGGTGGGTAGTATATGGGGCTTTGGTGATAAAACGGATTGCACTGTGATAGACTGCATCCAATTTGTTGAGTAGGGTATTGGAGGCTATTTTGTAAATGACATCGCCAAAGTCGAGGATTGGTAGGATGGTCAGTTTTACAAGGGTATGTTTGGCAGCATGAGTGAAGGATGCTTTGTTGCGAAATAGGAAGCCAATTCTAGATTTAACTTTGGATTGGAGATGTTTGATATGGGTCTGGAAGGAGAGTTTACAGTCTAACCAGACACCTAAGTATTTGTAGTTGTCCACGTATTCTAAGTCAGAGCCGTCCAGAGTAGTGATGTTGGACAGGCGGGTAGGTGCAGGTAGCGATCGGTTGAAGAGCATGCATTTAGTTTTACTTGTATTTAAGAGCAATTGGAGGCCACGGAAGGAGAGTTGTATGGCATTGAAGCTTGCCTGGAGGGTTGTTAACACAGTGTCCAAAGAAGGGCCGGAAGTATACAGAATGGTGTCGTCTGCGTAGAGGTGGATCAGGGACTCACCAGCAGCAAGAGCGACCTCATTGATGTATACAGAGAAGAGAGTCGGTCCAAGAATTGAACCCTGTGGCACCCCCATAGAGACTGCCAGAGGTCCGGACAGCAGACCCTCCGATTTGACACACTGAACTCTATCAGAGAAGTAGTTAGTGAACCAGGCGAGGCAATCATTTGAGAAACCAAGGCTGTCGAGTCTGCCGATGAGGATATGGTGATTGACAGAGTCGAAAGCCTTGGCCAGATCAATGAATACGGCTGCACAGTAATGTTTCTTATCGATGGCGGTTAAGATATCGTTTAGGACCTTGAGCGTGGCTGAGGTGCACCCATGACCAGCTCTGAAACCGGATTGCATAGCAGAGAAGGTATGGTGAGATTCGAAATGGTCGGTAATCTGTTTGTTGACTTGGCTTTCGAAGACCTTAGAAAGGCACGGTAGGATAGATATAGGTCTGTAGCAGTTTGGGTCAAGAGTGTCCCCCCCTTTGAAGAGGGGGATGACCGCAGCTGCTTTCCAATCTTTGGGAATCTCAGACGACACGAAAGAGAGGTTGAACAGGCTAGTAATAGGGGTGGCAACAATTTCGGCAGATAATTTTAGAAAGAAAGGGTCCAGATTGTCTAGCCCGGCTGATTTGTAGGGGTCCAGATTTTGCAGCTCTTTCAGAACATCAGCTGAATGGATTTGGGAGAAGGAGAAATGGGGAAGGCTTGGGCGAGTTGCTGTTGGGGGTGCAGTGCTGTTGTCCGGGGTAGGAGTAGCCAGGTGGAAAGCATGGCCAGCCGTAGAAAAATGGTTATTGAAATTCTCAATTATGGTGGATTTATCAGTGGTGACCGTGTTTCCTATCTTCAGTGCAGTGGGCAGCTGGGAGGAGGTGTTCTTATTCTCCATGGACTTTACAGTGTCCCAGAACTTTTTTGAGTTAGTGTTGCAGGAAGCAAATTTCTGCTTGAAAAAGCTAGCCTTGGCTTTTCTAACTGCCTGTGTATAATGATTTCTAGCTTCCCTGAACAGCTGCATATCACGGGGGCTGTTCGATGCTAATGCAGAACGCCATAGGATGTTTTTGTGTTGGTTAAGGGCAGTCAGGTCTGGGGAGAACCAAGGGCTATATCTGTTCCTGGTTCTAAATTTCTTAAATGGGGCATGTTTATTTAAGATGGTTAGGAAGGCATTTTTAAAAAATATCCAGGCATCCTCTACTGACGGGATGAGATCAATATCCTTCCAGGATACCCCGGCCAGGTCGATTAGAAAGGTCTGCTCGCAGAAGTGTTTCAGAGAGCGTTTTACAGTGATGAGTGGAGGTCGTTTGACCGCTGACCCATTACGGATGCAGGCAATGAGGCAGTGATCGCTGAGATCTTGGTTGAAGACAGCAGAGGTGTATTTAGAGGGGAAGTTGGTTAGGATGATATCTATGAGGGTGCCCGTGTTTAAGGTTTTGGGGAGGTACCTGGTAGGTTCATTGATTATTTGTGTGAGATTGAGGGCATCAAGTTTAGATTGTAGGATGGCTGGGGTGTTAAGCATGTTCCAGTTTAGGTCGCCTAGCAGCACGAACTCTGAAGATAGATGGGGGGCAATCAGTTCACATATGGTGTCCAGAGCACAGCTGGGGGCAGAGGGTGGTCTATAGCAGGCGGCAACGGTGAGAGACTTGTTTTTAGAGAGGTGGATTTTTAAAAGTAGAAGTTCAAATTGTTTGGGTACAGACCTGGATAGTAGGACAGAACTCTGCAGGCTATCTTTGCAGTAGATTGCAACACCGCCCCCTTTGGCAGTTCTATCTTGTCTGAAAATGTTGTAGTTTGGAATTAAAATGTCTGAGTTTTTGGTGGTCTTCCTAAGCCAGGATTGAGACACAGCTAGAACATCCGGGTTGGCAGAGTGTGCTAAAGCAGTGAATAGAACAAACTTAGGGAGGAGGCTTCTAATGTTAACATGCATGAAACCAAGGCTATTACGGTTACAGAAGTCGTCAAAAGAGAGCGCCTGGGGAATAGGAGTGGAGCTAGGCACTGCAGGGCCTGGATTCACCTCTACATCGCCAGAGGAACATAGGAGGAGTAGAATAAGGGTACGGCTAAAAGCTATGAGAATTGGTCGTCTAGAACGTCTGGAACATAGAGTAAAAGGAGGTTTCTGGGGGCGATAAAATAGCATCAAGGTATAATGTACAGACAAATGTATGGTAGGATGTGAATACAGTGGAGGTAAACCTAGGTATTGAGTGATGAAGAGAGAGATATTGTCTCTAGAAACATCGTTGAAACCAGGAGATGTCATTGCATGTGTGGGTGGTGGAACTAATAGGTTGGATAAGGTATAGTGAGCAGGACTAGAGGCTCTACAGTGAAATAAGCCAATAAACACTAACCAGAACAGAAATGGACAAGACATATTGACATTAAGGAGAGGCATGCTTAGTCGAGTGATCAAAAGGGTCCGGTGAGTGGAGAGGTTGGTTGGTGATTTAGACAGCTAGCCAGGGCATCGGTAGCAAGCTAGCATAGGATGGAGGTCTGTTGTTAGCCACCTCCTGCGCTCCGTCAGTAGATTAGTGGGGTTCCGTGTGGTAGAGGGGATCAATCCAAATCACACAACAACAACAAAAATAAAAACAATAGATATAGTTATAGAGGCCCAAGAAGAAAACATAATAATAATAATAAAAAATAAAAATACAAAAAATACAAAAAAATAGTCCGATTGTCTATTCAGATAGCAGCCGGTAAGACAGCTAACGGTTAGCAGGCCGCAGATGGGCGTTCAGGTAACGTCGCGACGGAGGAGCCAGCCGAATAACTCCTTCGGGTAGATAACGTCGGCAGTCCAGTTGTGAAGGCCCGGTGGGGCTCAGCGAAGGCAGCAAAACGGGTCCGGATAGGTGACTGCAGCCCAGGTGCGATTGATGGAACTCAGGAGTGATTGACGGAGCTTGCTAGCTCCGGAACAATTGATGTTTGCTCCGGAATCGACGAAGGCCGATAGTCACACGGATAGCAGCTAGCTAGCTGTGAGATCCGGGCATGAATGTCCAGAGAGCAGTCGAAATCCAGGGACATGGAGAGAAAAATTGGTCCGGTATGCTCCGCTCCGAGCCGCGCTGCGCCGTACAGAACTGGCGATAGACTTTCGAGCCAAAGGATAGCCGATGATCACAAACCGTGGTTAGCTGAACACCAACGACTTGCCAGTAAAGGAGCCAACTAGCTTCTGAACTAGCTTCTGGATTAGCTTCTGGCTAGTTTCAGGCCAGCCTCCTGGAGTTTCTGGCTAGCTTCTTGGAGGATTACAGATCTGAGGTAAATAATACTTTTTTATAAATATACATTGGTGAGGCGGGTTGCAGGAGAGTGTTTTGAAGATGAGTTGATGGAAAATAAAAATAAAATGTATGTGAAAAAGTTGTAAATATATATATATACAGGACACGACAAGACGAGGACAAAAGACGTCTGAACTGCTATGCCACCTTGGACTGATCTCTCCCAACGCACTGGATCATTGCCTAAACTCCATCCATGCACCTTCTTGTCACGGAAGCTGTCTCCCGTGGAGCGGGATTACGACGTGGTGGATCATGAGTTGTTGGCCGTGAAGAAGGAGCTGAAAACATGGCGGCACTGGCTGGAGGGTGCTCAACACCCATTCCTTGTTTGGGCAGACCACCGTAACCTAGAGTATATTCAACATCCGTTGAGCCCTGCGACAGGAGCCTTCACCTGCCCACTGTCCCAAGGGACGTAGCTACGTGCCCTCTGATGTGCTGGACCGTCTCCTTGTATGGGCACACACAGCTCCTGTGTCGGGGCACCCGGGTATGGCCGTACTATTGAGGTGCACACCGCCATCCTGGTCATTGTGGACAGGTTTTCCAAAACCTGTCGTTTGATTCCTCTGCCTGGTCTCCCTACAGCGGAGCCAAATGCGGAGGTTCTTTTCTCTCACACCTTCCGGCACTACGGGATCCCGGAGGACATTGTGTCTGACCGTGGTCCTCAGTTCAACTCCCATTTCTGGAAGGCCTTCATGGAACAACTGGGGGTCATGGTCAGCCTCACCTCTGGGTACCGTCCCCAATTTAATGGGCAGGTGGAAACGATAAATCAGGAACTGGGTAGGTACCATCATAGTTACTGTCAGGACCAGCCGGGGGAGTGGGCTGTGTTTCTGCCTTGGGCAGAATATGCACAAAACTCCCTTCGTCAATCCTCCACTAACCTCACACCCTTTCAGTGTGTTCTAGGCTATCAGCTGGCCCTGGCACCCTGGAGTCAGATCGATGCTCCTGTGGTGGACAATCAGTTCTGGTGCACCGAGGAGGTATGGAACACAGCACACCCACGTCTCCAGCGCCTCATCCTCCGGCAGAAGGGGCAGGCCAATCGTCACCACAGTGAGGCCCTGGTCTTTCGCCCCGGTGACAGTGCCTGGCTTTCTACGAAGGACCTGCCCCTCTGCCTGCCCTGCCAAAAGCTGAGCCCGCGGTTTGTGGGGCCGTTCAAAGTCCGGAGGAGAGTCAATAAGGTGACGTACAGATTACAGCTCCCTGTCAATTACTGTTTCTCACCCTCATTTCATGTATCTCTCCTCAGGCCAGTGGCAGCTGGTCCTTTGGCTAGTGCTGGACCGTTCTCTTATTCAGGACATCCACAGGCGACGTCCCGACCGACCCGTGACTCCGGGTTCGTCCCCAAGATCGGCAGCCTGCTGCTGGAACAACGCCTCGCTCCCCCACCGGACCAGCTCAGGTGTTCGGCGTCGCCGGCCTTCTAGCTGCTGCCGAACCTGCTGCTGGCAAACGCCCTTCACTTATCAACCCCGAACTTGTCTCGTCATCACACACACCTGGTTACAATCCCCACTCTATCACTGTATATATACTCCCTCTGTCATTTGTCTTGGTTGGTCATTGTAAATGTTGCTTGTTTTCCTGAGAGGAATCTCCAGTAATATTTCCTGAGTACTTTATTACCCTCTCTCTATAATAGGTCTCTCTGCCTTTCTCATCTCTATTATCTCTCTGCCTCTATTTTCTCTCTGCCTCGCTCTGCCTCGCTTACAGTATCTATCTTATCTCTCTTGTAAACAATTGAACATGTATTTAGAGATGCACAAATCCACATACAGTATATGCAGAAATGATATTAAGTCTGAATTAAAAATGGTTGGGAGCAAATCCTAGCACGGCTCAAAAACACACAATCAGGGGAAAATAATTGCTAAAAATCAATCCCAAGCCTTGCTAATTTTTTTCTAATGTTATTTCTTAGTTTTCTCCCTCAATCATGATCAGTCTGTCTCTCTGAATAAACTGACTCAGTGAGAAAACTATTCTGTCATTCCTTTCTGACACACAGAGAAACAAGAGCAGACCGTCTGAGTCCCAAAATGGGATCCTATTTGCTATATAAAATCAAATTGTATTAGTCACATGCACTGAAAACAGGAGGTGTAGACCCTACAGTGAAATGCTTACTTAGGAGCCCCTAACCGACAGTGCAGTTTAAAAAATATGGATAAGAATAAGAGATAAAAGTAACAATATATACAGTGGGGTGCCGGTAAAGAGTCAATGTGCGGGGGCACCGGTTAGTTGAGGTAGTATGTACATGTAGGTAGACTTAATTAACTATGACTATGCATAGATGATAACAGAGAGTGACAGTGGTGTGGGGCAATGTGAATAGTCTGGGTAGCCATTTGACTAGATGTTCAGGAGTCTTATGGCACAGGGATATAAGCTGTTTAGAAACCTCTTGAAACGTAGACTTGGTCATCTGGTACAGATTGCCGTGTGGTAGCAGAGAGAACAGTCTATGACTAGGTTGGCTGGAGTCTTTGACGATTTTCAGGGCCTTCCTCTGACACCGCCTGGTATAGAGGTCCTGGATGGCAGGAAGCTTGGCCCCAGTGATGTACTGGGCCGTTATCACTACCCTCTGTAGTGCCTTGCGGTCGGAGGCCGAGCAGTTGCCATACAACCAGTCAGGATGTGATGCAACCAGTCAGGATGCACTCGATGGTGCAGCTGTAGAACCTTTTGAGGATCTGAGGACGCATGCCAAATATTTTTAGCCTCCTGAGGGGGAATATGTTCTGTAGTGCCCACTTCACGACTGTCATTTTGTGCTTGGACCATGTTAGTTTGTTGGTGATGTGGACACCAAGGAACTTGAAATTCTCAACCTGCTCCACTGCAGCCCCATCGATGAGAATGGGGGCGTGCTCGGTCCTCTTTTTCCTGTAGTCCACAATCATCTCCTTTGTCTTGATCTCTTTGAGGGAGAGGTTGTTGTCCTGGCACCACACGGCCAGGTCTCTGACCTCTTCCCCATAGGCTGTCTCGTTGTTGTCGGTGGTCAGGCCCACCACTGTTGTGTCATCGGCAAATTGAATGATGGTGTTGGAGTCGTGCCTGGCCGTGCAGTCATGAGTGAACAGGGAGTACAGGAGGGGCCTGAGCACGCACCCCTAAGGGGCCCATGTGTTGAGGATCAGCGTGGTGGATGTGTTGTTACCTAACCTTACCACCTGGGGGTGGCACGTCAGGAAGTCCAGGATCCAGTTGCAGAGGGAGGTGTTTAGTCCCAGGGCCTTGAGCTTATTGATGAGCTTTGAGGGCGCTGTGGTGTTGAATGCTGAGCTTTAGTCAATGAATAGCATTCTCACATAGGTGTTCATTTTGTCCAGGTGGGAAAGAGCAGTGTGGAGTGCAATAGAGACTGCATCATCTGTGGATCTGTTGGGTCGGTATGCAAATTGGGGTGGGTCTAGGGTTTCTGGAATGATGGTGTTGATGTGAGCTATGACCAGCCTTTCAAAGCACTTCATGGCTACAGACGTGAGTGCTACGGGTCGGTCGTCATTTAGGCAGGTTACCTTAGTCTTCTTGGGCACAGCCACTAAAACATGTTGGTATTACAGACTCAGACAGGGAGAGTTTGAAAATGTCAGTGAAGGCAGTTGTTAGTTGATCAGCGCATGCTCGCAGTACATGTCCTGGTTATCCTTCTGGCCCTGCGGCCTTGTGAATGTTGACTTGTCTAAAGGCCTTACTTACATCGGCTGCGGAGAGCGTGATCACACAGTCTTCTGGTACAGCTGGTGCTCTCATGCATGTTTCCGTGTTATTTGCCTCAAAGGAGCATAGAAGTAGTTTAGCTCATCTGGTAGGCTCGTGTCACTGGGCAGCTCTCGGCTGTGCTTCCCTTTGTAGGCTGTAATGGTTGGCAGGCCCTGCCACATTCGACGAGCACCATAGCCCGTTGTAGTATGACTCGATCTTAGTCCTGTATTGATGCTTTGCCTGTTTGATGGCATAGCGGGACTTGTCATAAACTTCCGGGTTAGAGTCCCGCTCCTTGAAAGAGGCAGCTCTTGCCTTTAGCTCAGTGCGGATGCTGCCTGTAATGCATGGTTTCTGGTTGGTGTATGTACATACGGTCACTGTGGGGATGATGTCATCGATGCACTTATTGATGAAGCCAATGACAGATATGCTGTACTCCTCAATGTCATTGGAGGGATCCCGGAATATATTCCAGTCTGTGCTTGCAAAACAGTCCTGTAGCTTAGCATCTGCTTCATCTGACCACTTTTTTATTGATCTAGTCACTGGTGCTTCCTGCTATAATTTTTGCTTGCCAAATGGAGGGCAAGGGAGAGCTTTGTATGCATCTCTGTGTGTGGAGTATTAGTGGTGCAGAGTTCTTTTCCCTCTGGATGCACATTTAACATGTTTATAGAAATTTGGTAAAATTTTGATTTAGGTTTCCCTGCATTAAAGTCCCCGGCTACTAGGACCGCCACCTCTGGGTGAGTTTTTTTCTTGTTTGCTTATGGCGGAACACAGCTCTTTCAATGCTATCTTGGTGCCAGCCTCTGGATTGTGGTGGTATGTAAACAGCTATAAAGAATATAGATGAGAACTCTCTCGGTTGGTAATGTGGTCTACAGCTTATCATAAGCATCTCTACCTCAGGCGAGCAATGACTCGAGACTTCGTTAGATATCGTGCACCAGCTGTTGTTTACAAAAATACATTGACCGCCGCCTCTTGTCTTACCAGACGCTGCTGTTCTATCCTGCTGGTACATCGTATAACCAGTCAGCTGTATGTTGATATTGTTGTCATTCAGCCACGACTTCGTGAAGCATAAGATGTTACATTTTTTATTGTCCCGTTGGTAGTTTCATCTTCCCAATAACTTGTTTATTTTATTGTCCAAAGATTGCATGTTTGTGAGCAGAATTGAGGGGAGTGGGGGATTATTCGATCGCCTGCTACTCCTCAGAAGACAGCCTGCCCTCCGGCCTCTCTTTCTCTGCCTCCTCTTCACGCAGATCACTGGGGGTTGGGTCTGTTCCTGAGGGAGCCACATATCCTCCGCCTCAGGCTTGTCAGAGTCGCAAAAGAAGAAAAAGGATTCTGCTAGTCCATGGTGAGTAATCACAGTCCTGATGTCCAGAAGTTATTTTCAGTCATAAGAGACGGTAGTGGCAACATTATGTACAAAAATAGAAGAAAAACATTTGTTACAAACAACACAGAAGAACAAACACACAATCGGTTGGGGGCTTCTGCTCCGGCGCCATATATAGTGCACTACTTTTGACCAGGTCCCATCCCTATTTCCTATATAGTGCACTACTTTTGACCAGGTCCCATCCTTATTTCCGATATAGTGCACTACTTTTGACCAGGCCCAATCCCTATTTCCTATAGCACCCCCCCCCCCCCCCTCCCTCCCTCCCCCGCCCCCACACACACACACACAAACGCACGCACGTACGCACATGCACACACGCTCATATGCACAAGCACACACATACTCTCACTCTCTCAAAAACTATTTGATGCAGATCTGATGCTGAAAAAACGATAATTCCAGTACATGACAATGCCTGGTGTACTTTGTTATTCTAGGGTGGCTAATCGCTACCTAAATAGCCTCTGGGATCGCTGCACTTCTTCTCTCTCCTCTCAGAGATTTCCTTTTTGTCTACAGTTAACTTTGAGGCTGTATCCCAAATGGTGCCCTATCCCCTATATAGTGCACTACTTTTAACCAGGACTCTGGTCAAAAGTAGTTCACAATATAAGGACTAGGGTGCCATTTGGGACCCTTAGAGTCTGGATTAATGAAGGTCCAGAGGGAAGGATTTACTGAAGATGCTACTGATCTCTTTATTCCTAAAATTATTTGTATGTCTTCTTCTTCTTCTCCTTTCCTGCAAAAGCAGTAGCAGCAGCAGCAGTAGCAGCAGCAGTAGAAGCAGTAGCAGCAGCAGTAGCAGCAGTAGCAGCAGCAGTAGCAGCAGCAGCAGCAGTAGCAGCAGTAGTAGCAGCAGTAACAGCAGCAGTAGCAGCAGTAGCAGCAGCAGTAGCAGTAGCAGCAGTAGCAGCAGCAGCAGCAGCAGTAGCAGCAGCAGTAGCAGCAGCAGCAGTAGCAGCAGTAGCAGCAGGAGCAGGAGCAGTAGCAGTAGTAGCAGTAGCAGCAGCAATAGCAGCAGTAGCAGCAGTAGGAGTAGCAGTAGTAGCAGTAGTAGGAGTAGCAGTAGCAGCAGCAATAGCAGCAGTAGCAGCAGTAGGAGTAGCAGTAGCAGCAGTAGCAGCAGTAGCAGCAGTAGGAGTAGCAGCAGTAGCAGCAGCAGTAGCAGCAGCAGCAGCAGTAGCAGCAGTAGCAGTAGCAGTAGTAGCAGTAGCAGCGGCAGTAGTAGCAGTAGCAGCGGCAGTAGCAGCAGTAGCAGTAGTAGCAGCAGTAGCAGCAGCAGTAGGAGCAGCAGCAGTAGCAGCAGTAGTAGCAGCAGCAGCAGTAGAAGTAGCAGCAGCAGCAGCAGTAGAAGCAGTAGCAGCAGCAGTAGAGCAGCAGCAGTAGTAGCAGCAGCAGTAGCAGCAGCAGTAGCAGCAGTAGCAGGAGCAGCAGTAGTAGCAGTAGCAGCAGCAGTAGAGCAGCAGCAGTAGTAGCAGTAGCAGCAGCAGCAGTAGCAGCAGCAGTAGCAGCAGCAGTAGCAGCAGCAGTAGCAGCAGTAGCAGCAGCAGCAGCAGTAGCAGTAGCAGCGGCAGTAGCAGCAGTAGCAGTAGTAGCAGCAGTAGCAGCAGCAGTAGCAGCAGTAGCAGCAGCAGCAGTAGCAGCAGTAGCAGTAGTAGCAGCAGTAACAGCAGCAGTAGCAGTAGTAGCAGCAGCAGTAGCAGCAGCAGCAGTAGGAGGAGCAGCAGCAGTAGCAGCAGTAGCAGTAGCAGTAGCAGCAGCAGCAGTAGCAGCAGTAGCAGGATCTCTTATCTGTGTTGCCAAAAGCCAGCCAGCCTCACAACATACGTATATGTTCCAAATGGCACCACATTACCTTTATAATGCACTACTTTAGACCAGAACCCTATTCCCTTTATAATGCACTACTTTAGCCAGAACCCTATTCCCTTTATAATGCACTACTTCAGACCAGAGCTCTATTCCCTTTATAATGCACTTCTTTAGACCAGAGCCTTGTTCCCTTTATAATGCACTACTTTAGACCAGAGCCCATTCCCTTTATAATGCACTTCTTTAGACCAGAGCCCTATTCCCTTTATAATGCACTAATTTAGACCAGAGCCTTGTTCCCTTTACAATGCACTGCTTTAGACCAGAGCCCATTCCCTTCATAATGCACTACTTTAGACCAGAGCTCCATTCCCTTTATAATGCACTACTTTAGACCAGAGCTCTATTCAAATCAAATTTATTTATATAGCCCTTCGTACATCAGCTGATATCTCAAAGTGCTGTAGAGAAACCCAGCCTAAAACCCCAAACAGCAAGCAATGCAGGTGTAGAAGCACAGTGGCTAGGAAAAACTCCCTAGAAAGGCTAAAACCTAGGAAGAAACCTAGAGAGGAACCAGGCTTTGAGGGGTGGCCAGTCCTCTTCTGGCTGTGCGGGTGGAGATTATAACAGAACATGGCCAAGATATTCACTTTATAATGCACTACTTTAGACCAGAGCTCTATTCGCTTTATAATGCACTACTTTAGACCAGAGCTCTATTCGCTTCATAATGCACTACTTTAGACCAGAGCCTTGTTCCCTTTATAATGCACTACTTTAGACCAGAGCCCTATTCAAAGTAATGCACTATAAAGCGTATAAGGTGTCATTTGGACACAGCCTCACAAGCTGCGTCTGACTGTAGCACTCCCAATGACTTGCTAATGTGTCTCATCACCAACAAGACTGGAGGGGGAGAAGGAGGAGATAAGGAGGAGAGAAGTGAGGAGGTGTGGAGAGAAGCTAAAAGGGATACAGAGGAACAGAGGGAGGAAAATAAAGGGAGAGAGAATGGGCATAAGGAAGGTGCGATAGAAAGATAAAGGAAGGCGGTGATAACATAAAACCAGGAAAGGTGCGCCGACAGTAGGTCTGTACTTGTGTGTGAGTGTGTGTGTGTGTGTGCATGTGTGTGTTCAGAAGCTTCAAAGGTGAAACAGAACACTTCTCCCTTTCTTATGCAGTTTGTAGTCAGTAGAAGGGTACTGCTGCCTGCTGTCAGGTACATACAGGCCATCTACACAGGATGGCCTGACCACTACTGGAGAACCTGATGCCCCAGTGATATGCCTAATCCACCTTGGCTGGAAGTTTGATCTGTATTGAACCAAAAAAATACATAAACTCAACATGTAAAATGTTGGTCCTATGTTTAATGAGCTGAAATAAAACATCCCATAAATTTGCACAAACAGAGTATTTCTCTCAAGTTTTGTGTACAAATTTGTTTTCATCCCTGTTAGTGAGCATTTCTTCTTTGCCAAGATAATTCATCCACCTGTCAGGTGTGGCATATCATGAAGCTATGCACCTTGTGCTGGGGACAATAAAAGGCCACGCTAAAATGTGTAGTTTGTCACACAACACAATGCCACAGTTGTCTCAGGTTTTGAGGGAGCGTGCAATTGGCATGCTGACTGCAGGAATGTCTAAAGGAGCTGTTGCCAAAGAAGTGAAAGTTAATTTCTATACCAAAAGCCGTCGTTTTAGAGAATTTGGCACTACATCCAATTGACCTCACAACCGCAGACCACGTGTAACCAGGCCAGCCCAGGACCTCCACATCCGGCTTCTTCACCTGCTGGATCGTCTGAAGAAGGGGAGGGGGGTGCTGGGGAGTATTTCTGTCTGTAATAAAGCACTTTTGTGGGGAAAAACGTGTATGTAACGATCGTCTGTGGTGGAAGAAGGTGAGGACCAAAGACCAAAGCGTGTTAAGTGTTCATGTTTTTAATAAAATAACTGAACACTGAACAAAACAACAAACGACAAATGAACAGTCCCGTAGGGTGAATGAAAAAACACTAAACAGGAAATAAACACCCACAGCTCAAAAGTGAAACCAAGCTACCTGAGTATGATTCTCAATCAGGGACAACGATTGACAGCTGCCTCTGATTGAGAACCATACCAGGCCGAACACAGAAAATCCCAAATTATAGAAAAAAGAACATAGACAACCCACCCAACTCACGCCCTGACCATACTAAAACAAAGACATAATAAAATAACTAAGGTCAGAACGTGACATTATGATTGGCTGAGCCTGGCTCCCCAGTGGGTGGGTCTATACCCTCCCAGGCCAACCCATGGCTGCACCCATGCCCAATCATCCGAAATCCATAGATTAGGGTCTAATTTGCTTATTTCAATTGACTGATTTCCTTCTCCAAACTGTAACTCAGAGAGATCTCTGAAACTGTTCCATATTGCATTTAATTGAATTAGGGCTTCTATCTTCATTGAATTTCCCCTCAAATCAGTGAGTTTGTGATTGTTTCCAGGAGGAGAGGATGGAGGAGTTTTGGTAATGAAGAAAGTATCGTAGCGGAATGCTGAATGGAAGTCCATCTCAGAAAGGAATAGTATCAAAATGTTGGGAAATGCCAGGAAAACACCCAGAAGTGCATCTGACACACGTATGTGCACAGCACAAAAACAAAAATATCAATATATGGCTCAATTCCAGATGACGCTCAGAACTACAGAGAGTAATGCTGCTGTGCTCAGTACACAACTGTGATGAGACGGGTTGGTATACGGCTCGTTCCTGTCAAAGTGAATCACAACATCCATTGTCTCAGCATTCTTAGTGGCTGCTACTCCACGGAGGTTGAAACGCCTTTCTGAATCAGCTTGTCTTTAAAGTGTGCTTGTGATTCACACAGAGCCTTTGTAACCCTGTCCTGCCTCCCTCCTTTCAAGTAGAAAGACTAATATGTATCTGTAGTGAATAGGGGGAATGTTTTATTCTCTCCTCATGCAGAGTATCCCCTTGAAACAACACATGTCATCTTGGGGTTAAATAGGTCTGTTTTGCTGATTATGTGTTGAAATAACTATGCAGTACAATACAGTATATAGAGAATAGGGCCCCATTTGGGACATTCCTAGAGGAGTTGACCTGGAGGTTGCGATGGATGAAGGGATAGAAGGAGAAGAAGAGGAGAAATAAGAAGGGAGGCAGAATTGAACGCTCAATCAACCGCTGAGTCCTTTTGTTATGAGTCATAAAGTGGGCCTCCCTTGGTGTGTTGTCTTTTGTGTGTTCCTCTTAAAATCGAGTTCTCTCAAAGGGCACTACTCTTCTTCTAAATGTCATCGCTGAAGTGTCTCTTGTAGAGCCCTTGTACAGACAATCCTCCTACGGTAGGTATGCGTCTCAACCGGCACTGCATTTCCTATTTAGTGCACTACATTTGACCAGGGCCTATTGGGCCCATGTGGAATAGGGTGCCATTTGGGACACATCTCTATAAGTCTCTATGTTAAGTCCTCTCTGGAGTTGAACTACAGTATGGCTTCAGTTAAGGAAAACAGGACATAACCCGGCCTGTTTAATATTCTTACTCTGAATTCAAAGTGACTGGAGCAAGTTTTAGATTTAACACCTGAATGCCTGACATGTAATACCAGTGGATGGTATCTGTTTGTGTCTGAATGTGGATCATTATCCCTTCTCTGTCTCTCTCTCTCTCTCTCTCTCTCTCTCTCTCTCTCTCTCTCTCTCTCTCTCTCTCTCTCTCTCTCTCTCTCTCTCTCTCTCTCAATTCAATTCAATTTAAGGGGCTTTATTGGCATGGGAAACATTTCCAAAGCAAGTGAAATAGATAATAAACAAAAGTGAAATAAACAATAAAAATGTACAGTAAACATTACACTCACGAAAGGTCAAAAATAATAAAGTAATTTCAGATGTCATATTATGTGCAAATAGTTAAAGTACAAAAGGGAAAATAAATAAACATAAATATGAGTTGTATTTACAATGGTTTCCCTTTTCTTGTGGCAAAAGGTCTTGATGGCACACTATGGTATTTCACCCAACATATATGGGAGTTTATCAAAATTGTGCTTGTTTTTTGAATTATTTGTGGGTCTTTGTAGTTTGAGGGAAATATGTGTCTCTAATATGGTCATACATTTGGCATTAGGTTATGAAGTGCAGCTCAGTTTCGACCTAATTTTGTGGGCAGTGTGCACATAGCCTGTTTTCTCTTGAGAACCAGGTCTGCATGTATTATTTGGTGTTTTAGGTTGTACACAGAGGATATCTTCAGAGAATTCTGCATGCAATGTCTCAATTTGGTGTTTGTCCCATTTTGTGAGTTCTTGGTTGGTGAGCGGACCCCAGACCACACAACCATAAATGGTAATGGGTTCTATAGCTGATTCAAGTATTTTTTGCCAGATCCTAATAGGAATGTCAAATGTTATGTTCCTTTTGATGGCATAGAAGGCTCTTCTTGCCTTGTCTCTCAGATAACTTCCACAAACCTGCAAACTATCTGTGGTGCTGATGTTTAGGCCGAGGTATGTATAGTTTTTTGTGTGCTCTCGGGTAACGTGTCTAGATGGAATTTGTATTTGTGGTCCTGGAAACTGGACCTTTTTTGGAACACCAGTATTTGTGTCTTACTGAGATAGATTTACTGTCAGGGCCCAGGTCTGACAAAATCTCTACAGAATATCTAGGTGCTGCTGTGGGCATTACTTGGTTGGAGACAGAAGCACCAGATCATCAGCAAACAGTAGACATATGACTTCAGATTCTAGTAGGGTGAGGCCGGGTGCTGCAGACTGTTCTAGTAACCTCGCCAATTTGTTGATATATGTTAGGACGACCCTGTGGAAAGAAATGTGTTAGGATATTAGGATGTTCAGGGTGAATAGGTGGTCTGTCGTACAGTAATTTGGTAAAGCTAATTTGATATTTGCTGAGTACATTGTTTTCACTGAGAAAATCTACAAGTCTGCTGTTAATGATAATGCAGAAGATTTTCCTGAAGCTTGTTGTTGATGCATATCCCACAGTAGGTATTGGGGTGAAATCTGTCTCTACTTTTGTGGATTGGGGTGATCAGTCCTTGGTTCCAAATATTGGGGAAGATGCCAAAGCTAAGACTGAGTTTAAGTTTAAGTTTAAGTTTAGGTATAGCCAATTGGAATTTGTGGTCTGTATATTTTATAATTTCATTGAGGATCCCATCAACACCACAACACCATAGTTCATTCAATGTAAATGGAGAATCCAGTGGGTTCTGGTAGTTGATTCTCAGATTTGTCATTTATTTTGTATATGTTTTTGCTGTTTGTTCTTTGTTATAGAGCCAAAAAGATTGGAGAAGTAGTTTATCCATACATCTCAGTTTTGGATAGATAACTCTTTGTGTGGTTGTTTGTTTAGTATGTTTCAGAAGAAGTGGTTTTCCCAGAAGTGGTTAGATTTGATGGATTCTTCAATTACATTGAGCTGATTTCTGATGTGCTGCTCCTTCTTTTTCCGTAGTGTATTTCTGTATTGTTTTAGTGATTCACCATAGTGAAGGCGTAGATTCAGCTTTTCTTGGTCTCTATATATTTGGTTGGATAGGTTTCTCAATTTCTTAATTAGGTTTTTGCATTCTTCATCAAACCATGTGTCACTGTTGTTAATTTTCTGAAAGGTCAAGTATACTGTTTAGGTTTTCTACTGACAAGTTTACACCTTCACTTTTACAGTGGAACCTTTTGTTCAGGAAGTTGTCCAAAAGGGATTGAATTTGTTGTTGCCTAATAGTTTTTTGGTAGGTTTCCATACTACATTCCTTCAATCTATAGCATTTCTTAATAATACTCATTTCCTTTTGCTTTGATGCCTCATGATTGAATGTTGCTCTGTTCAAGTAGACTGTGATTTTGCTGTGGTCTGATAGGGGTGTCAGTGGGCTGACTGTGAACGCTCTGAGAGACTCTGGGTTGAGGTCAGTGATAAAGTAGGAGTCCCCTCGAAGCCTACCAATTACTATGTACATACCCGGCATGCAACAGAGCTGCAGGAGTTGTGACCCGTTTTTGTTGGTTATGTTGTCATAGTTGTGCCTGAGTGGGCATATGGGGGAGGGAATGCTGTCACCTCCAGGCAGGTGTTTGCCCATCTCTCTCTCTCTCTCTCTCTCTCTCTCTCTCTCTCTCTCTCTCTCTCTCTCTCTCTCTCTCTCTCTCTCTCTCTCTCTCTCTCTCTCTCTTTGGCAAGTGAGGTAAATAATATATAAAGTGAAATAAACAATAAAAATGAACAGTAAACATTACACATACAGAAGTTTCAAAACAATAAAACAATTACAAATGTCATATTATATATATACAGTGTTTTAACAATGTACAAATGGTTAAGGTATACAAGGGAAAATAAATTAGCATAAATATGGGTTGTATTTACAACGGTGTTTGTTCTTCACTGGTTGCCCTTTTCTCGTGGCAACAGGTCACAAATCTTGCTGCTGTGATGTCACACCATGGAATTTCACCCAGTAGATATGGGAGTTTATCAAAATTGGATTTGTTTTCGAATTCTTTGTGCATCTGTGTAATCTGAGGGAAATATGTCTCTCTAATATGGTCATACATTGGGCAGGAGGTTAGGAAGTGAAGCTCAGTTTCCACCTCATTTTGTGGGCAGTGAGCACATAGCCTGTCTTCTCTTGAGAGCCATGTCTGCCTACGGCGGCCTTTCTCAATAGCAAGGCTATGCTCACTGAGTCTGTACATAGTCAAAGCTTTCCTTAATTTTGGGTCACTCACAGTGGTCAGGTATTCTGCCACTGTGTACTCTCTGTGTAGGGCCAAATAGCATTCTAGTTTGCTCTGTTTTTTTGTTAATTCTTTCCAATGTGTCAAGTAATTATCTTTTTGTTTTCTCATGATTTGGTTGGGTCTAATTGTGCTGATGTCCTGGGGCTCTGTAGGGTGTGTTTGTGTTTGTGAACAGAGCCCCAGGACCAGCTTGCTTAGGGGACTCTTCTCCAGGTTCATCTCTCTGTAGGTGATGGCTTTGTTATGAAAGGTTTGGGAATCGCTTCCTTTTAGGTGGTTATAGAATTTAACGGCTCTTTTCTGGATTTTGACAATTAGTGGATATCGGCCTAATTCTGCTCTGCATGCATTATTTGGTGTTCTACGTTGTACACGGAGGATATTTTTGCAGAATTCTGCGTGCAGAGTCTCAATTTGGTGTTTGTCCCATTTTGTGAAGTCTTGGTTGGTGAGCGGACCCCAGACCTCACAACCATAGAGGGCAATGGGCTCTATGATTGATTCAAGTATTTTTTAGCCAAATCCTAATTGGTATGTTGAAATTTATGTTCCTTTTGATGGCATAGAATGCCCTTCTTGCCTTGTCTCTCAGATCGTTCACAGCTTTGTGGAAGTTACCTGTGGCGCTGATGTTTAGGCCAAGGTATGTCTAGTTTTTTGTGTGCTCTAGGGCAACAGTGTCTAGATGTAATTTGTATTTGTGGTCCTGGTGACTGGACCTTTTTTGGAACACCATTACTTTGGTCTTACTGAGATTTACATAATCTGTGCATAAGGTCTAGGTGCTGCTGTAGGCCCTCCTTCATTGGTGAGTCTCTCTCTCTCTCTCTCTCTCCCTCTCTCCCTCTCTCCCTCTCCCTCTCCCTCTCTCCCTCTCTCCCTCTCTCCCTCTCTCCCTCTCTCCCTCTCTCCCTCTCTCCCTCTCCCTCTCTCCCTCTCTCCCTCTCTCCCTCTCTCCCTCTCCCTCTCCCTCTCTCCCTCTCCCTCTCCCTCTCCCTCTCCCTCTCCCTCTCCCTCTCCCTCTCTCCCTCTCTCCCTCTCTCCCTCTCCCTCTCCCTCTCTCTCTCTCCGAATGTTTGCCTAGCTTTGAACAAACCACACCAAAAGGTCCTGAGGCAGTATCCTGCTGTGTTTTAAACAGAAACGCTTCACAGCTATTTCGTACTTCAAACACCACCATCACCACACTGGAAACTCATAAACATTATAATGCGACATGGGCATTAACACAGTCAATTTAGAGCAATGGTAGTTTAGGATACATTTGCCAATAAACACATACAGCCCTACAATCAATAACATGATTTGTGTGTAAGTCACTGGGGGCTGTATTTACACTTGAGCTATGTGCATGTCTATCTATAGTAACAGTCAAACATTTGGACAAACCTCATTCAAGGATTTCTCTTTATTTTCACTATTTCTACATTGTAGAAAAATAGGAAAGAAATCTAAACTATGAAATAACACATAGGGAATCAAGTAGTAACCAAAAAAGTGCTAAACAAATCTATATATATTTTATATTTGAGATTCTTAAAAGTTCATGTTGAATAATGTTGAAGACAGGGATAGAGAGACAGAGAGACAGAGAGAAGGATGCATAGGGAATTAGACACAGACAGAAAAATGAAGTGTGAACCAGGCCCGCTCAACCCAGAGGTGCTGACAGATGTTGGTTTTCTTCTGATAAGAAAATGTACAACGATGTGAACACTCCATCTCATCCTAGGACTATGTGTTAGTGTGTGTGTGTGTGTGTGTGTGTGTGTGTGTGTGTGTGTGTGTGTGTGTGTGTGTGTGTGTGTGTGTGTGTGTGTGTGTGTGTGTGTGTGTGTGTGTGGCAGGAAACGTCCCCTCTGTCCCACGACTCTCACAGAGCTCCATTAGTCTGTGGGCGATAGCAAAGTGCAGCACTTTTACAGTAGCTTTTCAATTAACTAATCCCAACACTGCTAGGTACACACAATCCCTTTACACACACATGCAAACACAAATAGCTAATGTATACACACGCACACACACACACACTCTGCCCCCCCCCCCCCCTTCCGTCATCATTATGCAGAGATTAAGCTAACATTTGTTGTTTATCTGTGACCACTGATATTATGAGGTGACAGCACTCAGCACTTTTCCTTCCTGCATAGAGTCCTAGGTTACTGGAACAGCAGCTGGGAATATGTACTGTACCTGTGTGTGTGTGTGTGTGTGTGTGTGTTCTCTCTCTCTCTCTCTCTCTCTCTCTCTCTCTCTCTCTCTCTCTCCCTGTCTCTCTTACCAGCACCTCATGAGGGTTTTCCATCTGAGCCAGGTGGCCAGAGAGCCAGGAATGCATCCCAAGTGGCACTCTATCCCCTACATAGTGCACTACATCTGGCCAGGGCTCATAGGGCTCTGGTCAAATGTAGTGCACTATACAGGGAATAGGGTGCCGTTTGAGACGTAGCCCAGATCTGCTCCATTAGCATTCGGGTCAGAGGGTCCATTGAGCTGTTGTGCTTCCATCTTACATTCCATTGAGAAGAGATCAAGAGGCTTGACCACGTACACACAAGTACACACCTACACACGCACGCATACACAAGCTCTCCACAGTAGCCCTGAGCACCACAGTTTCCATGGTAACGGTCAAACTGCAGCACTTAGTTAATTTATTTATATTTAATCCTGACTGGCTGGATGCTGTGTTCCCTCCGTTCTGTGCACGCTGGTCGATAATATGACAAAACAGTAATATATTTCCTTTACTAAAATTGAAAGCAGAGTTGTGTTTGTGCAGCTGAGAAAATCACAAAGGGCCTCTAGTTCAGTGATTTCCTAACTTTTGAAAAATACATTGTGCAGAAACGTGTCAGCTGTTTGATAAAAGAGCACCGTGAATAGAAAATCGCAGTATATCTAGTTCAGTGGTTCTTAACCTTGTTGGAGGTACTGAACCCCACCAGTTTCATATGCGCATTCACCGAACCCTTCTTAATTGGAAAAATAAAATATGATTTTTTCAAATTCAAAACATAGGTATATATTTGACTGGTGCACAAAATGAACCGTGCATCAACATCACTGTGTTCAAAGAACAAAATCATCAAAACATGATTTTCAAACAAAAACATAATAATGAATATTTACTGCAAATCAGTGTGACTTCTGCTGTTGCCTTTCAGAGACCAGTTCAGAAATGCGCGGCTTCACCTTGGCAAGTGCCACTCTCATGTCTCATGATGTCATGTCTCTCATGTCATTTTCACAACAACGTCTGTTCCTTTTCTTCGTTTTTATGTCCAGCATCCTCAAAAGGATTTGCTCGCAAAGATATGTTGTAACAAACGGTATGAAAATCTCCAGAGCTTTCTTAGCAATAACAGGGTACGTTACCATTTGTTGACACCAAAACGATGAAAGCGTTGTTGTTCTGAAGAGTTGCTGTTGAACCTGGCTCTGCTGAATTTCAATGATTTCATCAAGGTATTCATCATTGACATCTGTTGTCTCAACACTTAAAGTGAACGGCTGTCTCACCCATGCTGGATATGACTCTCTTGTAGGGAGGTATCCATCGAGAGACTTTGCAAGCTCATCTAAGTGCATGGCAATTGCTTGCTTCAGTTCTGCGGGTACAGAAATGTCTCCGATTCCAGATACATCTCCGATCTTACTTACACAGTCGTCCAGCAGGGGAAAGTTTGCGAAGTTATCGTTCTCTGTTCGTCGTTTCCATAACGGTAGCTTTTTTTGAAAAGCCTTCAGGTTTTCCTCCGCTTCGGATGATGTTGACTCCACCACCCTGCATCTTTTGATTGAGATGATTGAGAGCTACGAAGATATCGGCCATGTACGCTAAAATGAGAATGGACTCAGAATTGTTGAAGCAATCTGCATGACAATGTTGGTGCTCTTGCAAAAACAGGGCTAATTCCACACACATGGCAAAAACACGATTCAGCACCTGTCCCCGGGATAACCACCGAACGTTAGAATGGTACAGAAGTACCTCGAATTCAGGCCATTTCTTTACACAGCTCACTGAAGATGCAGTGCCTCAGAGCACTAGTTGGCACATAGTTCACGCATTCCACTACAATATTTAATACTTCTGCCAGTTTTGGAGGCAAGATTTTTGTTCCCAACGCATGCCTGTGCAGAATACAATGCGTAACAATGATGTGTGGTGCATCGGCTTTAACTAGCGCACCAAAACCAGACTTTCTTCCCAGAATGACTGGAGCTCTGTCCGAACAAACTGCAGAAACCATATCCCACGAAAGATTGTTGTTTTTGAAGAAGTCATCCACAAGTTTCTTCACATCGGCTGCCTTAGTTGTTGTTGTTACAAAATTTTAAAAAATCTTCCTTTATCACGTCGTCTTTCAGATAGCTTGCTGTATTCGTGCGCTGGCTTAGATTGGAAACGTCTGTGGTCTCGTCGAGTTGAAGGCTGAATTGAGTTTGCCGGGCTTGAAATCAGATCTGCAACTACTTGAGCCAAGATGTCTTTGCTCATGTCCTCTATTCTGTTGCTGATGGTGTCATTTGAAAGAGGAATTTGGGATAACTTAACTTCAGCCTCTTTTCCCAGCATGATATTCGCCATCTTCAACACAGCTGGTTTTATGAGTGTTTCAGCGATGGTGTGTGGTTTGCCCTGCTTTGCGATCAGGTAAGCAACTTCGTACGATGCTGTGAGGATCGGTTTGTAGATGGGTACAAAGCCGAGTACAGGCAGAGTAGCCTTTTCATCGAATACAGCGAGCGTTGTGTTCTTGTATTTTCCATCTCCATGCAGCTTAAGGAAGTGTTCTCTTAGTTTTGCCCGGTGCTAGACTAGAATTGCTCAACTTGGCATTGTAAATCATGCAGTTAGCACACTGACTCCCATCACGTTCCGTTATACATGTGAATCCATATTGTACATATTCGTCTGACTACTTTCTTTTTTTGCTTGACATAGTAAGTATGAAGGGATTAAAATATTAAGAAAGAAATCACAAGACGTACCATCACGACAGTCACAAGTCGACTACTGAGCGCACCAAATTCCCTGCAGCACAGATAGGCCAAGCGATGTAGCGTGATCACCTGCAGCCAATGATGGCCAAGTGGGGCGTGTCATCACGAATCATATGAGTCGGATGTGTGTCTTGACCTCCGCCGAACCCCTGAGACTGACTCACCTGGGGTTTGATCGAAACCAGGTTAAGAACCACTGATCTAGTTGCAGCCTTTCTCCCCATTTCTGGAAAACATAAAGTTTCAAGACAAATCTCAGACATTACCTAAAATGAATCAGCCTAGACCCACCATTCGGGAAGCACTGCTCTAGTTCACCAACTCTGCCAGTAAAGAGTTTGAATACTTCCTGATTGATGACTGTGGTTTTTCCTGTGGTTTCGGAGAATTGTCCTGCATCTCCACCTCTCCTCTGGCTCTCCTCTCCTCCTCCCCTGCTTTCCTCCTCTTCTCTCCTCCTTTTCTCACCTCCTCTCCTTTCCCCCTCTCCTCCTGTCTTTTTCTCCTTTTACATAAATACATCATACATCAGTGCCAGCCACAGCTTTCCCCTGAAGAGATAGGGAGATCATCCAGCTCCATTCCTCAGACAGATAGAAACAGAGAGAGAGAGAGAGAGAGAAGGGGGAGAGTGAATCAGAGAGAGGGAGAGAGCAAGCGAGAGAGGGTGAGAGAGAGAGAGAGAGAGAGAGAGAGAGAGAGAGAGACAGAGAGAGAGACAGAGAGAGAGAGAGAGAAGGGGGAGAGGGTGAGGGGGAGAGGGAGAGAGAGAGAGAGAAGGGGGAGAGGGAGAGAGCGAATCAGAGAGATGGAGAGAGCGAGCGAGAGAGGGTGAGAGAGAGAGAGGGAGAGAGAGAGAGAGAGAGAGAGAGAGAAGGGGGAGAGGCAGAGAGTGAATCAGAGAGAGGGAGAGAGCGAGCGAGACAGGGTGAGAGAGATAGAGAGGGAGAGAGGGAGGGAGAGAGGGAGGGAGAGAGGGAGAGAGAGAGAGAATCAGAGAGAGAGAGAATCAGAGAGAGGGAGAGAGAGAGAGAGAGAGCAAATCAGAGAGAGGCAGAGAGAGAGCAAATCAGAGAGAGGGAGAGAGACAGAGAGCAAATCAGAGAGAGGGAGAGAGAGAGAGAGAGAGAGAGAGAGAGCGAATCAGAGAGAGAGAGAGAGAAGGGGGAGAGGCAGAGAGCGAATCAGAGAGAGGGAGAGAGCGAGCGAGAGAGGGTAAGAGAGATAGAGAGGGTGAGAGAGATAGAGAGGGAGAGAGAGAGAAAGTGTGTGTCTGGATTCAGGTCCTTCTTCTCACCTCTCTGAGCTAAAAACAGCTCCGCTCATCTCCCAGTCCATCCGCACACTGCAGACTATCTCCTTCTCTCATTCTACCCCCCCACCACCACCCCTTTTCTATTTCGCTCTGCTTCCTAACAGGGAAGGAGAAGCCTTCTCCAAATGAGTGACATTATGAGAGCTAACCTGGACATGGCTCGTAAGGCCCTGATAAAAGACTGTTCTAATTCAATATCAAACTAATCCACCTGAATACTGATGCATATCACGAGGAAGAACAACCTTGAGGACAAAGACAGGAGAAACATGGTGTGTCTCCCAAATGGTACCCTATTCCCTATATAGGGCACATTGAGCTCTCATCAAAATTAGTGCACTGTGACGGGAATAGGGTGCCATTTGGGATGTACCCAGAGTCTTGTTGCACTGTGGCTGGCTATCTCACTCACAGCCCAGTTGGGTTTTCCTTAGTCATGCTGTGGGTGGTGGCATCTGACAAGCTGACTGATTGATTGGATTGACCCTGTGGCTAATTGTCAGATTGGACAAGGCTTAAAGGTCCAAGGTGAAGGATCATCCATTCCCAGACTGTTTGTAAGCAGATACAAGCAATCAGATAAACCTTTAGCTGTTTGATGCGTTTTGAATAAATGTACATTAATGTCTCTCTCTCTTTCGCCGCCCCCTTCTCACTCTGTCTCTCTGTCTCTCTATCCCTCTATTCCTTTTTTCTGTCTGTCTGTCTGTGTCTAATTCTCTATGCATCCTTCTCTCTATTTCCATATCTCTCTCTTTATCTCTCCATTCCAGCCCGTATCTATGCAGTGGAGCTGTTGATTGGTTCGGGCGGAGGAGTTGAGGTGTGGTCTTTCTTCCAGAACCTCAGTTATATCTAACTCCATTATCTACAGCACCAGTCAAAAGTTTGGACACACCTCATTCAAGGGTTTTTTTCTTAATTTTTTAAAACTATTTTCTACATTGTAGAATAATGGTGAAGACATCAAAACCATGAAATACACATATGGAATCCTGTAGTAACCAAAAAACTGTTAAACGAATCAAAATATGTTTTCTATTTTCTCTCTTTCCGCATTGACTGACATTCATGTCTTTAAGTAATGAAGGACTGACGTTTCTCTTTGCTTATTTGAGCTGTTCTTGCCATAATATGGATTTGTTCTTTTACCTAATAGGGCTATCTTCCTTATACCACCCCTACCTTGTCACAGCACAACTGATTGGCTGAAATGCATTAAGAAGGAAATACATTTCTCAAATTAACAAGGCACACCTGTTAATTGAAATGCATTCCAGGTGACTATCTCATGAAGCTGGTTGAGAGAACGCCAAGCGTGTGCAAAGCTGTCATCAAAGCAAAGGGTAGCTACTTTTTAAAGAATATAAAATATAAAATATATTTTGATTTGTTTAACAGTTTTTTGGTTACTACATGATTCCATATGTGTTATTTCATAGTTTTGATGTTTTCACTATTATTCTACAATGTAGAAAATTGTAAAAATAAAGAAAAACCCTTGAATGAGTAGGTGTGTCCAAACTTTTGACTGGTACTGTATGTGCATGACATCTCTCAAACCAACAGATCTTCTCTTAAACACACAGATGATCTGATAATTGAATGCTAGAATCCTTAAATGGTACAACAACAAAGTGGAACCCCGTCTCTGTTTTCGTAAAAAAGCGGCGGGATGGGCCTGGAGAAATGTAACCCCTCTCAAATTCACAGACAGGTCTATGGGTGCATTGACTGACCATTCATGATATCAACATTATAGTTATAATACAGTATTCTTTTACATTTACATTGTTTTCAAACATTGGAGTAAAACAAGCTTATATTTTGGGTTCTGATAGGGTACTACAGTTAAACTAAGCTCAAGAATGAATGGGCATATATCATTAATGTGTAAATCCAAAAATGAATGTATTAACTACGGAATAAAGCTTTAACAGAGGCCTAGTAAGAGCTGCTTGCAAGTGATATGGTCCAACAGAAGACCACAGAGTATGAAGCCCTAAAACTGCAGTCAAACATTGTGCCAGTATCTGTACAAGCCTAGAAAACCCTGGTCAAATCCTGACCACTCTGCTAATCCATTGTGGTACTCCGTTGTGGCACCAGACTTGCCACCAGGGTTATTTCCCTGAGGACCAGTCCCGAGGTCCAGAACAAATTCAAGGAAACGTACAGTATTATACAAAGCAATGAGTGCATGGAACTCCCTTCCATCTTATTTAGCACGAGTGAGCGGCAACACGGGTTCCAAAAACACATCAAGCAGCGCCTCACGGCACAACGCCTCTCCCCCATGTGACCTACTTGTTGTATATACTGTAGGTACTGACATGAACGTGTAACTAATAGATGCACGCACGCACGCTACATGTTAATGTATGTCAATTGTAAAGTATTTTGTCTGCAATGTCTTTCGTTTTCTGTCAGACCCCAGTAAGACAAGCTGTCACCATCGGCATCGCCTAATGAGGATCCTAATCAATCAAATCAAAGAAATCTTAATCAACCAGGAGAACAAAATAGCATGTACGGGCTGGAAGATGAATAATGCAAAGTGAATTGAGTTTAGTTTAGCCGCAGTATCGACTCAGCCAGGCAGGCAAATTCATGTTCCTGATCTCCTGGCTGATGGAGAGATGTGATGCAGCAGAGAGATGCTGCTAGCTGGGTCAGGCCGGTCTGCTTGATTTTCGCTCCATTTTGTCTCCAGCAACCATTACCCAAACTGGCCAATAACAGGAGCCGAGCAACAGAAGGAGAGAAAAAGGTTTTGATTATTTCTCTCTCTCTCTGTTATTCTGCAGCACCTTTCTCACTCTCTCCCCTCTCTTTCCCTCCTCTCACCCCCCCTCCGCCCTCCCTCCCTCCCTCCCTCCCTCCCTCCCTCCCTCCCTCCCTCTCTCAGTCTCTAATCAGAGCTGTCACTGAGCAGTGCTTACAGGGCTGTCTCAGGGGTCTGCTTCTCTATGACACGCTCACTTTACAGCCACTCACTTCACCCTGTCCTCCCTCGCCTCAGTCAGACAAGTGACAAAGACAGACTCCCTCCCATGTCTTCCCCCTCACCTCCCCCTGTGTTTCCCAGAAAGGGAAACCTGTTGGAAACCTTCTCTTTTAACCTTCCTTCAAAATCAATTGAGTCCGTCTTTACAGAGCTGCTGAGTCACGATCACACTGACTTCCTATGTATGGAAAAAAGGGAGAGTTAACGTCCGTTTGTGATATGACAACGACAAAGAAGTCACTGCAAACAACGAACACAGTTTTTTCCCCCCTCGGATATCATTGCAAGCGTGATAGAAGAGCATAATATATACTGCAATTTTTTTACCATGCTCCTCAGCTTGGCAACAAAAACAATAATAAAATTAAAATAATAATAATCTGATTAGTAATGTCATTTGGTGTGTGGGGCCTTATAGATGTCTGTGCTTGGATTGTACAGAATATTCCCTCTCCAAACATTCTGATTCCTTACAGTGTCGGGACTTTACTTTCATTAATCTGAAGACTGTTATTTATCTAATCAACTAACTATGTTTAATTGTTTCCCAGATTAATAATGTAACAATTATCTCATTATGATTTGGGGCACCACGAGAGCAGTTCTTTAAAGAGTTACCATCTCCCGAATGATACTATTACATCCATAAACTGTCAACTTATTAATCATAACCTTGCATGACCCTAATCAACTAACTATGTTTAATTGTTTCCCAGATTAATAATGTAACAATTATCTCATTATGATTTGGGGCACTACTAGAGCAGTTCTTTAAAGAGTTACCATCTCCCGAATGATACTATTACATCCATAAACTGTCAACTTATTAATCATAACCTTGCATCATTCTGAACAGTATATCGACATAACCTGAAAGGCCGCTCAGCAAGGAAGAAGCCACTGTTCCAAAACCGCCATAAAAAAGCCAGACTACGGTATGCAACTGCACATGGGGACAAAGATCGTACTTTTTGGAAAAATGTCCTCTGGTCTGATGAAACAAAAATATAACTTTTTGGCCATAATGACCATCGTTATGTTTGGAGGAAAAAGGGGGAGGCTTGCAAGCCAAAGACACCATCCCAACCGTGAAGCACGGGGGTGGCAGCATCATGTTGTGGGGGTGCTTTGCTACAGGAGGGATTGGTGCACTTCACAAAATAGATTGCATCATGAGGCAGGAAAATTATGTGGATATATTGAAGCAACATCTCAAGACATCAGTCAGGAAGTTAAAGCTTGGTCGCAAATGGGTCTTCCAAATGGACAATGACCCCAAGCATACTTCCAAAGTTGTTGCAAAATGGCTTAAGGACAACAAAGTCAAGGTATTGGAGTGGTCATCACAAAGCCCTGACCTCAACCCTATAGAAAATCTGTGGGCAGAACTGAAAAACCTTGTGTGGGCAAGAAGGCCTACAAACCCTGACTCAGTTACACCAGCTCTGGCAGAAGAAATAGGCCAAAATTCATCCAATTTATTGTCGGAAGCTTTTGGAAGGCTACCCAAAATGTTTCACCCAAGTTAAACAATTTAAAGGCAATGCTCCCAAATACTAATTGAGTGTATGTAAACTTCTGACCCACTGGGAATGTGATAAAAGCTGAAATAAATAATTCTCTCTACTATTATTCTGACATTTCACATTCTTAAAATAAAAGTGGTGATCCTAACATACCTAAACCGGGAATTTTTACTCTGATTAAATGTCAGGAATTGTGAAAAACTGAGTTTAAATGTATTTGGCTAAGGTTTATGTAAACTTCCGACTTCTACTGTATGTAAGCAGACCCGTACTGGTGATATGTAGTGCAGTTTTGCAGAGTGCAGCACAGCCCTTCTAGGAGAGGAGAGGATGTGTCTGGGGTCATTCTGTAGGCTACTGTTACATCTAACTTCCTGTGTACGTGATGACTCCTCTACCGCATTACGTGCATAACACCAATCCTTCTGGGGAATAGCATCAATACCTCCTTTTATGTTCTGAGACAGCGGGCGCATCTCAAATGGCACTCTATCCCCTTTATGCTGCACTCATTTTGACCAGGGCCCATTGGGCTCTATTGCATTGTACAGGGAATAGGGTGCAATTTAGGACGAATCCAGCAATCAATGGTTTTCTCTTCTCCGAGCGGAAGTGTTCCATATTCAGTGGTGGGGTTCATTGTAGGATTCCATCTGTCTCAACGCAGAACAACGTGTGAGGGTATTGTTGTTGTGTCATGGTGCAATGGAAACTCATTAATCAACTAGGGTTTATTGAACCAGATGGAACAAGGCAGGTGGTTTTACGCTCAACCTGGCCTCATTCAGATCCCATGTAATGACAAGTGTAACTTGTGGGAAAAAATACACTTTGCCAAAAGCAAATATCCATCTCTGGCTAGGGTTATTTTCTATTATCTTCTTTATTCTTCAAGATAATGGAAAATAAGAACAATTTGTCTGAATTTAACAGATAATTAGAGAATATGGACAATACATTCTCTGCGTGATTCACATCAAATTCTATAAAACACAGCTTGCACCAGTCTGCTAATTCCTGATGGCAATAATGCGCCTCCAGTGTTTTCCTCCACCCTGCTGCCATTGTGTGGGTTCTCTTTAGTATACCTAAGAGTAGGCACTGCTGTCAATCAACTCTCTAATTTGTGCAGACTTGTCTGACTGTCAGTGTGTTGGCCTGTAGAGTGTGGACCTAGCTAGACACTCGAGGTTCAGGCGGAGAAGGAAAAAAAGCGCTTTAGACCTTGTTTCAAATAGTACTTTAAATTCTTCAAATACCTTTGAGCACCTAGAGTGCCAGAATGGGTGGGGTTTGAGACTATTCCCCTCAGGGCCGGCTCCAGTCATAACCAACATAAGTGGTCACTTATGCCCCCGGCTGATAGGGGGACCCTAACCCCCCCCCCCCCATAAATATCAGGAACTCAGTCAGGGTCTCAACTTACTGTTGAGAGTTAGAATAGTAGAATACACATGTGCATCAGCAGTTTTTCTCTTATTTTTCTCAGTCAATGATAGTTCATCAATTAGCCAAGTCAGCAAACAATTTTTAGATTGGTAAGTTAGTCAGTTATCTACACTTGTAGTAATCACAGCCGAATACCGACTGGGCACAACGGGCACATGCCCAGGGCCCATGACCTCCAGAGGATCTCCATTGACTTTGTTAGTCACTCTCACTCACACAGTATGTCATTAACATGACATAAGTCATGGCAAAATGTGTGGAATTACAGGAAATTAGCTTTAACCCCCTAGAGTCAACTTGCGGAAATCCAATTAGCACGGTAAATAAATCTGTCTGTTTAAGATACAGTGCACAGCATCCGCCAATGTCGCACTTCCGCATCTACAGTGAAAAGTGGCAGAGCTAAAGTAGTGTTTGTCAGGTCATGAGACATCCAGAAAATCGTTCTTCTCACTAAATCGTCTGTAGCGTCCGAACGGTTTGGCCTACAATCTATGGAAAGATGAGACTCTCACAATGGTGTTCTCTGTTTTGCTCTAAGACCCCACAAGCGTCTTGGGAGTTGTCTGAAGTCGGGAACAGCCAATCTGCCAACTTCTGTCTGTAGCGTCTGAACAGTTTGGGCTACACACGTATATGACCCCTCTATGGGAAGGTGAGACTCTCACGAACACATACACGTCAGTTGCTCTAGGATGCACACAATCCTCATCAGACTCGTCTGAAGGTGCCCAGATAAAAACATTTCTGGAAGTATATATATGGAGATACTTTAGTGCCAAAAATAATGGGTAAAATACATACAAAAAGATATATAATAAAACGTTTTTATTTTATTTTTACCCCCAATTTTCTATCTTGTCTCATCACTGCAACTCCCCAATGGGCTCAGGAGAGGTGAAGAGAGAGGCGCCTAACCGCGCAACTTAACACCCGCCAGCTTAACCCGGAAGCCAGACGCACCAATGTGTCGGAGGAAACACTGTTCAACTGGCGACAGGAGTCAGCCCGCAGGCACTCGGCCTGCCACAAGGAGTTGCTAGAGCGTGATGAGCCAAGTAAATCCCCACCGGCCAAACCCTCCCCTGACCCGGATGATGCTGGGCCAATTGTGCGCCGTCCTATGGTACTCTCGGCCACGGCCGGTTGTGGCACAACCCGGGAATGAAGCCGGGTCTGTAGTAACACCTCTAGCACTGTGATGCAATGCCTTTACACCGCTGTGCCACTTGTGAGGCCAAATGATCTTTCTTTCATATACTATATCTATCAGATATAGGACAGTCACTTCAGAACAAACTTCCTTTAGATTTTTGGGGGGACTATCTGTTCCATGTAGTGAGTCCGTTATTCAATGCGTTTGTATGGGCTAATAGTAGTAATGACTATCTGTTGTTGCATGTAGTGAGTCTGTTATTCAATGCATTTGTATGGACTGTAATGCCAAAGTCAATGCTTCATGAAATATATATATTTTTTATGTATACTTCAAGGGGTCTTAAAATTCCAAATAAAATAGCTAAATGATCCGAAAACAATTCCTTATGCTAGCTTTTTTTAAGCTATAGATATTTTACTGGATGTGTCTCAATCCACCAATGTCACACTTCCGAATCTGCGGTGAAAGGTGGCAGAGCTAGAGCAGTGTTTGTCAGACCATGAGATTTCCCAAAAACCGGTCTTCTCACTAAATCATCTATAGCATCCGAATGGTTTGGCCCACAATCTATGGAGCGATGAGACTCTCACAAACACAATGGTGATCTCTGTTTTGTTCTAAAACCTCCACACGCGTCTTGGGACTCGTCTGTTTCTAGTGTGTAGCTTTAGTAGAACCCCCCCACCCCCGTAAAAAAAAAATAATAATTACCACGAGCCCGTTCTCCCCAATTTAGGTACCACCAACCTCCTGTGACAGAACTCTGCCTACCCAGCAGGCCCAGAGAGCAAATAAAGTGCACCTACATATAAGCCTACCGCTGGACAATCAGATAACTCAGATCACCGTGTCTGAACCATAGACTGTAAAAAGAAAAGTTGAACGCACAGCAAAGTTGATACCCTGAGATTTCAAACATTTTAAAACTATGATTAGAGAGAGTCTCGCCGAATACAGCAAAAAAAGACTGTGTCACTCTTTTCTCAGCGGAGGGACGGTGAGTCGGGTGAGAGGCAGCCTACCCGCTGCTCCCTCCCTCCCCTCAGACTGACCATCAGATGCAGGCCATCAGTCCAGTGTAAAAAAAGACAAACTAATTATTATGCTCACTCAGCTGTGCCTCACAAGTAATACAACAAATGATCTATTACCAGTGTGATTATACACCTTTTTTTTATATACATATCATTTCAATATGGTCTGAGAAGAACAACATTGGCAGGACAATTCAAGCATAGCCAAAATGCAGTGATAATGAATTGGGTCTATAGCCTACTGCACAAAACTCATTGCTACAGCACTGTTTTCAATTGGTTAATGTTGCATAAGCATATTTTTTTTAAATATATATATATATATATCTCAGCGGTAGATCTCGGCTTGCATTTTGATCTTGACTCAGAAAGGTTGGTGACCACTACTATAGAGGGTAAAAATAATAGAATTGCAGGAAAGCAGCTTTAAAACTGCAAAACTATACTGTATATATATAAATATATATATATATATATATATATATATATATATATGCCCCATGGCAAAATGAGTAGAATTGCATGAAATTTGTTATAACACTTTTACTTTCTCTCCGCGGAAAAATGTGTAGAACTGCAGAAAACGTGCTTAAAACTGCAACATTTACGACGCATGGCAAAATGTGTAGAATTGCAGGAATTTTTCTCTCTGCCCACAAAGAGGCAGGCCAAAGAAATTGCCCTTTTAGTGAGGGCTCCCAACCAAATCTTGGTTAGGGACCCCAAAAGTCTAGAGCCGGCCCTGATTCCCTTGGTTCCATTGCATCAGGAAAGCTCAATCAAGTACAACTAAAGTATTAAAATACTAGTTGAACCCAAGTGTGCATGGTCTCAGACCCATGTGTGGAGTCTCTTTCTCTCATCACTTGTCCCCCTGTAGTTAACTTTCCCCTCACAATGAGACCAGATGAGTGGGTGGTTTAGTTTGAGCATTTAAATAAGGACCTTAATGGCCTGCCAGAGTACCAGCTGAGAGATGTGTCTCAAATGGCACCCTATCCCCTTTATAGTGCACTGCTTTGACCAGGGCCCAGCCAGCTGGGGCCAACACTAATCAACATAAATAACAGATTAGTGTCTTTTCTTTCACAGATTAAACATTACCTTTCTCCACCGTTCCAAATTAATCTGCTTGCCTCTGATGAAATATGGGGGTTCCCCACGTGTAGCAACTGGTGTGAAGTTGGTGTGCCTCTACCTTTTGATGACAAGTAGCGGGGTTCAGAATGCTGTAAAGTTAAATTTCTTTCTACTATTTTTCATTAAACATAGGCACGTATTAAGCATTAGCCTATTCTAATGTTTCCTAACTTTAATAATTGCCTAAGTATGTAATGAACATGATGGGAGACAGAGAGCTGGTTTCAAGCGCAGGGCGCAGCAGGTGTTTATTTGTAAAGGACCACAGGAGGAGGCAGGTAGCTGGGTCCAGGGGCAGGCAGAAGGTCATACACAGGGGGTCCAACAAGGCAACAGTACAGGCAGGGAAAAGGCTAGTAATGTAGTTCTGGATGATCAGGCAATAGGTTGATAACAGGAAATTACAGGCAGGGAACAGGTAAAAGGTGTCATTAATGAGGCAGGCCAAAACTATCAGGCACGGGAGAATCAAATTGCGAGGAAAAACAAAGCTCCATATAGAATCGTGTCACAAAACAAACAATACCTCACAAAGACGGGGTGCAAAGAACTGAACTAAATATTGTGTGATAATGACATACAGGTGTGTGAACAGGTGATCAGAATTCAGGTGACTTGGATCTGGAGAGTGAGCTGCGTTCATGGGATCCATGTGTTTGAGAATATGAGCTGGAACGTGGGCTGGAAAGTGAGCTGCGTTCAGGGGATC
Source organism: Oncorhynchus kisutch (assembly GCF_002021735.2). Lineage (NCBI taxonomy): Eukaryota > Metazoa > Chordata > Actinopteri > Salmoniformes > Salmonidae > Oncorhynchus > Oncorhynchus kisutch. The sequence continues at coordinate 31,126,821 of NC_034185.2, read as the reverse complement.
TACTTGTTTGAGAGTGTGAGTTGGAAGCAGACGTTACAAAGTATCAAGACCAAAGAGAGGGCTGCACCTCTGAAAAAAAATAGTAAAAGTCATGCTTATGGTGAGGAAATGCTTTCTTCCTTGAAATAAAAATGTTTGGCAACAGAGATCACTGAGAACTTGAAGAAGACCCTCAAGAGAAGTGGTAAACCATGTCAAATCCCACTCCAGTGTTTTCCCACACATCTCACTGTGGTGCCAGGAGCCAGCAGACCCAGTAATACCAGCCTGCTCCCTAGTGTACGCTGGACTGTAGCGACCCTCCACGGCTAAGGGAGCTGGACCCAGCCAGTCTGTCTGAGAGCCCTGTGATGTGCTCAGGGAGGCAGGGAGGGGATGTTGATGATGGATACATGCTGTACTAAAAACACAATAAACGTGCCCACAGGCCTTGTGTGAAAAATAGAGAGATATTTCAGAGAGATAGAGGCGGAGAGAAAAAGCCTTTGCCCTTGAGGCATTTGTCTTTTTTCATGCAGGGACCAACGTCACCAGTTTTCCATCGTCGCCAGCAATAGCTTATGTATGTGTGTGAGCCTGGGGAACTGTTCTGTAGCCTTCCAATCCCTCTCTTCTCCCTTCTTCACACGCAAATTGTATTTTTTCACCTCACGGAGAAAGGAAAGGAAGGACTGACAATGGATAGAGTAGAATATACAGGCGGTGTTTGTTTGTCGTCTCACACACAATGACATTTCTGCTCATCTCAGGGCCCGCAGGCAGACTTAAAGGTTAACTTCAGACGAGTAGCACCGGCAGTGCGGCAGATTGGACATGGCATTTCTCACAGGAGGCCGAGTTCCAACTCTGTCTCCTCAGATGTCAGTCTTCACTCCTAGTGGCCGTAAAGCGCTACTGCAGTCTCTGTCTGAGTGAAGGTCGGGGGAAAGGCAATCAGTGTGGGAAACTTCATCACATTATTGATTATTTTGACGAGGATCTTCAAACGCGTCAATTTGAAGTCTAATAAGAGGATAAAAATGGACTGCCTGCTGCAGCACTAAAACATGTGGGAGAGCGATAACAGAGAAAAATCACTATGCTGGACTTTGACACTTTCACAGTATTTAGATCTACTTTTCATAATTTCATGAAGCAATCTGCTGTTTTGAACATATAATTAACATTTTGTCGTCACATATTTTCTCATATTTGTCTTTCATCATATCAACACATTTCCATTTTGGAAAACAAATGTCATATTGCAAAACATTCTGCTGAAACAGTCCAGAATCTGGGGACAGATAGTTATAACACAGTTTCTGAAGGGGTGCTAGTGATAATTTTGCAATACAAACTCATTCAACAAAGTTTTTTCCAATTCAATAACATGTCCCAGCCAAACAATGAGAAGTGCTGGATTGCACAACTCCCAAAATGGGACGTACACTGTATGAATATCACTGTTTAGGTCCTAACGACAAAATCTCACTTCAAGTAGAAGTAAACTGACACTCTCCCCATTAAAGTGAACTTTGACTCATCGTTACGTTTCAATATGCTCGTCCATGACTGTGTTTGAACTTTTTAGCGCTCTGGGCTGGTGCAGCAGTTGAGATAACGTGAGAAGCCTGGAGCTACAGCCCTCTGCTCAGACTGACTGATGTGTCTTAGAGATTTAAGACAAGAGAATTTCTCTGTTGCGCTGGTTTATTCATCCATCTACGTTCCCCAAAGTGGCTTCGACTCGGACATGTCAAAGTGCATCAACTAGTGTCAACAACAACAAAAAAGCCAAATGGAAGTCTGGTGTCTGATGCGTGCAGTCTGGTATTACAGAGTATACCTTTTTTTTTCGGTATTTACATTTCTGAGTCAGGACCACAATTCAGGCCTCTGTGTAGGTCAAGTGCATATTGAAAGTGTAATGATACATTTTTTTAATATGAGTCATTAGATCGTCTGCTCTGCTGATGGTTATTGAGTAGGTCCTTGATCTATACATGATCATTATAATCATCACTGCACCATTTGCAGTTTAACTACAGAGCAGCACCAGTTATTTTGGTGAGAGGTAACACATTACACTCCAACACATCTGCTCTGTCGGAGTGTTAATTTATGGAGTGTAACTGGGTAAGAACAAGTCTCTATTATTGCCAAGAACAAGGACTCCTGACACTCCTGGCACCAAGTTAATTATGTATTTTCTATGAGTCCAGATGGCGGCTAAAGACTCCCATAATAAAACAATAACTTTAATCGTAGCACCGTCATTCAGGATGAGGATAATCAGTCTGTTTGGGGTAGTGAAATAAAATACTGTTTGTCTGTGAGCGGCCCTGAACCAGAGCTTAAAGTTGATACAATAACCAGGCATTCAGGATTGGACCGGTCGGTTCAGTAATGAAGTAATGGAACTTGTGCAGTCTATGTGTGGTCCTGAACCCTAGCTTGAAACTAGAATCCTTAATTGGTACATCCATTATTGGATTTATATACTGACTATACAAAACATTATACAAAACATCAGCCCATCACATAGACTGACCAGGTGAAAGCTATGATCCCTTATTGGTGTCACTTGTTAAATCCCCTTCAGTCAGTGTAGATGAAAGGGAAGAGAAAAGTTAAAGAAGGATTTTTAAGCCTTGAGACAATTGAGACATGGATTGTGTATGTGTGCCATTCAGAGGGTGAATGGGCAAGACAAAATATTTAAGTGCCTTTGACAGGAGTATGGTAGAAGGTGCTAGGTGCACCGGTTTGAGTGTGTCAAGAACTGCAACGCTGCTGGGTTTTTCACCCTCTAGTTTCCAATTTGTATCAAGAACGGTCCACTACCCAAAGGACATCAAGCCAACTTGACACAAGCAGCATACCACCCTGCATCCCACTGCTGGCTTATCTCTGAAGCTAGGGGGTTATATCCTTCCTGTTTGGCCCTGTCCGGGGGTGTCCTCGGATGGGGCCACAGTGTCTCCTGACCCCTCCTGTCTCAGCCTCCAGTATTTATGCTGCAGTAGTTTATGTGTCGGGGGGCTGGGGTCAGTTTGTTATATTTGGAGTACTTCTCCTGTCCTATTCGGTGTCCTGTGTGAATCTAAGTGTGCGTTCTGTAATTCTCTCCTTCTCTCTTTCTTTCTCTCTCTCGGAGGACCTGAGCCCTAGGACCATGCCCCAGGACTACCTGACATGATGACTCCTTGCTGTCCCCAGTCCACCTGGCCATGCTGCTGTTCCAGTTTCAACTGACCTGAGCCCTAGGACCATGCCCCAGGACTACCTGACATGATGACTCCTTGCTGTCCCCAGTCCACCTGGCCATGCTGCTGCTCCAGTTTCAACTTCCACCTGACTGTGCTGCTGCTCCAGTTTCAACTGTTCTGCCTTATTATTATTCGACCATGCTGGTCATTTATGAACATTTGAACATCTTGGCCATGTTCTGTTATAATCTCCACCCGGCACAGCCAGAAGAGGACTGGCCACCCCACATAGCCTGGTTCCTCTCTAGGTTTCTTCCTAGGTATTGGCCTTTCTAGGGAGTTTTTCCTAGCCACCGTGCTTCTACACCTGCATTGCTTGCTGTTTGGGGTTTTAGGCTGGGTTTCTGTACAGCACTTTGAGATATCAGCTGATGTACGAAGGGCTATATAAATACATTTGATTTGATTTGATTTGAAGCAGGGTTGGTCCCTGAATGGGAGACCAGATGCTATTGGAGGGCCAGTAGGAGGCTCTCTTTCCCCCAATCTAAAAAAAGTTCCCATGGCACTTACTGTAGGGGTGGGTGTTAACCCTGGTGTCCTGGCTAAATTCTCATTCTGGCCCTCATGGCCAACAAATAATCCCCAGCTTCCAATTGCCTTATTCCTTTCCCCTGTCACTATAGAGCCCCACAGTGAAGTGTCATAAAACCTAGTGGTCAAACAGGGAAATGGTTCCAAGTTTTTTCCCCATAGGGAATTTTAGAAGCACTTAAAATAAGGGCCGTATTTCGTGTAAAGAGTGGAGTACCTTTGAGTAAAAAGTACATCATTTTGATTAGAAATGTAGTGGAGTAAAACTAAAAGTTGTCAAAAATATAAATAGTAAAGTACAGATAACGACTTAAGTAGTACTTTACACCACTGCGTGGAGGCTTACCCTGGCGTGAAGTTTTGATAACATGTATATATTTTTTGTACAAGGTGACTTATACATTTACTCTCAAATTTGAAAATGCTAATTAGCATCAAAGTACGCATCATGCAAGACTAAAATCCCTGCAGGCTCCTGCACGTCATCTCTAGCTGACACCTTTGCTAACGCTGCCAATTTATTCATTACTAAATTTAGCTAACATTAGATAGTTAATCTAGAGATTCTTACCTTTGGCTCGATTCAGCAGTCTCATCCAGATCATCATTTGTAGTTCTTTATGATAGCCACATTAGCAGCTATTTAAGATTTCATTTTGGCGGAGTAAATATAGGCAAATATATTTATAAAAGTCACCTTGTCCTAGAGAGATTTACACAGTTATCAAAACACCATGCTAGGGTAAGCCTACATGAAACACGGCATCATTAACTATAATCCCCTATGGGAAGAATTAATGGTGTATAAACAATTGGAATCATTTCCTTGTTTGACCACTGCTTTTTATTGGTATCATGAATCATACTGTGGTACTCTATACCCCAGATCGTTGCTGTAAATGAGAACGTGTTCTTAGTCAACTTACCTGGCAAAATAAGGGATATGTTTTTTTTGTAATAATTGGAGTTAACATCCCTGTTGAATGCTTTTAACACCTTGTAGAGTCCATGCCCCAATGAATTGAGGCTGTTCTGAGGTCGAAAGGCGATGCAACTCAATATTTGGAAGGTGTTCCTAATGTTTTTACACTCAGTGTATATTAATGAAATACAGTGGGGTACAGTGGGGTCCCTTGATAAAAATGAGCAAAAAAATACTATATAAATGAAATAATACAACTACTAAGGTTTATTTTATGCTCCAAATTTGTTTTACAAATATATATTATGTAATATCAATACAATTGCTAAGTGCTGTGATACGATATTTTGTAAAACAATGAATGTGAACAATATATCTGCAATATATGTGTGTTCGCTAGCTAGCCAGACAGTTTTAGAGAAATGATTCCATAACTTGTTCAAGTTAACTGTCAACGTGCCAAAATTCCATTCAAACAATGCAATCAATCCACAGCAATACACTGGCTGAAATCAGTTGATGATAGGACTGAAATCAGTTGATGATAGGGCTGAAATCAGTTGATGATAGGGCTGAAATCAGTTGATGATAGGACTGAAATCAGTTGATAGACAAGTTGTAAATGCAACAAGTACTGACATTGTATCATATAATAGCAATAATAGCAAAATCCAAGAAGATCTGATAAATGTATGGTCTGTTTACATATAAATTTGTTCTTAACTTACTTGCCTAGTTACATTTTTTTTTAAACATATACATATATATATGTTTTTTTAATTGTAACTAGGCAAGTCAGTTAAGAACACATTTTTATTTACAATGACAGCCTACCGAAGAACAGTGGGTTAACTGCCTTGTTCAGGGGCAGATCGACAGATGTTTACCTTGTCAGCTTGGGGATTCATTCCAGCAACCTTTCGGTTACTGCCCAAACGCTTTAACCACTAGGCTACCTGCCGCCCCATTTTAAATAATATTTCTACAGGAAAGTGTTGGAAAACCAGCATAAACTGAGTTGTAACTATATTACTGTCACGCCCTGGTCTGTTTCACCTGTTCTTGTGATTGTCTCCACCCCCTCCAGGTGTCGCTTATTTTCCCCAGTGTATTTATCCCTGTGTTTCCTGTTTCTCTGTGACAGTTCGTCGTATGTTTTCTTGTCAACCAGTGAGTTTTTCCCCATTGTAACGGCCGTTGGTAGAAGAAGGTGAGGACCAAGGTGCAATGTCGTACGTGTTCATCTTTTATTAGTTGAACTGAACACTGAATAGCAAAACAACAAAGCGAACAACCGAAACAGTTCTGTCTGGTGCAGACACAAAAGCAGAAAGCAACTATCCACAAAAACCCAGTGGGAAAAGCTACGTAAGTATGGTTCCCAATCAGAGACAACGATAGACAGCTGCCTCTGATTGAGAACCACACCGGCCAAACAACAAAGATATACAAAAAAATAGAAACTGAAAATAGAATGCCCATCCTAGTCACACCCTGGCCTAACCAAAATAGAGAATAAAAGCCTCTCTATGGCCAGGGCGTGACACCCGTGCACCTGTTTTCTATTCTCTTTATCTAGTCTTCCCGGTATTGACCCTTGTCTGTTTTTCTGGACTCCATACCTGCCTGCCTGATCCTTCTGCCTGCCCTGACATCGAGGCTGTCTGCCACTCTTTACCTTTTGCCTGTCCACGACCATTCTCTTGCTTACTCCTTTTGGATTATAAATAAACGACAGAGACTCTAACCATCTGCCTCCTATTTCTGCATCTGGGTCTCGCCTTGTGCCCTTATAATTACAATATTTAGGTTGACCATAAGTCCATTACACTTGCCTTGAAGTTTACCCTATACTGCCATTCATTCAAATTCAACTGGGATTTCTCCCTGACCAAGATGGTTGCCATTTTTTGCCCCATTATGGAACTTTGAGGGTTGACATATCCCTTCTAGTAATTTAATAGGATCTCTCTGATAACTACACTGAGACTTTTTCTAAAATGTTTTATAAGATTGGAGAACAGATTGGGAGGGATCTTAGAAACTTTCTCCATACAGAATCTTTCCAGATCATTTGTCTATGCTTATGGACTGGCCTCTTCAGTCAAACCAAAGGATTTCAATGTGATTCACTGGCTATCAAAGCCAGATTTACTCGCAAATAAACCTTACAACAAAATAAACCATACAACAGAGACAGTGCATGACCAAAAGTATATGGTCACTTGCTTGTCAAACATCTCATTCCAAAATCTTGGTCATTAATATGGAGTTGGTCACCCCTTTGCTGCTGTAACAGCCTCCACTCTTCTGGGAAGGCTTTCCATTAGATGTTGGAACATTGCTGCGGCGACTTGCTTCCATTCAGCCACAAGCAATTGTGAGGTCGGGCACTGACGTTGGGCGATTAGGCCTGGCTCGCAATCGGCGTTCCAGGTCATCCCAAAGGTGTTCGATGGGGTTGAAGTTAGGGCTCTGTGCAGGCCAGTCAAGTTCTTCCACACCGATATTGACAAACCATTTCTGTATGGAACTCTGTGCATGGGGGCATTGTCATGCTGAAACAGGAAAAGGCCTTTCCCAAACTGTTGCTACAATATTTGAATCACGGAATCGTGTAGAATGTTATTGTATCCTGTTGCGCTACGATTTCCCTTCACTGGAACTAAGGGGCCGACCCGAACCATGAGAAACAGCCCCAGACCAATATTCTTCCTCCACCAAACTTTACAGTTGGGTTCTCCTGGCATCGCCAAACCCAGATTTGTCTGTCGGACTGCCAGGAGGTGAAGCATGATAACTCCAGAGAACATGTTCCCACTGCTCCAGAGTTCAATGGTGGCGAGCTTTACATCACTCTTTACACCACTCGGCCATGGGAACACATTTCATGAAGCTCCAGACGAACAGTTCTTGTGCTGTCGTTGCTTCCAGAGGCAGTTTGGAACTTGGTAGTTAGTGTTGCAACCGAGAACAGACCATTTTTTTGTGCCTCAGCACTCGCCGGTCCTGTTCTGTGAGCTTGTGTGGCCTACCACTTCGCGGCTGAGCCATTGTTGCTCTTAGACGTTTCCACTTCCCAATAACAGTACTTACAGCTGACAGGGGCAGTGGGAGACGCATCTCCACGACCTCCTTTGGTTCCATTTTCACACTGACACAAAAAGTCCCACACAAACAGTAGCTGGTAGCACAGTTGTCCCGCGCAGCACACATGTAGGCAGCTCCATCCCTTAGGGCATCCAGCCGGTCGGAGTCCAGAATCCTACCGCATGAGTGCGCCCCCATGCAGCCACACAGGTAAAATCCCTGTTGTTAGTTGCAGCCATCTTGTAGAAGCCAAGGCTCGGGCCCGCATTGGGTGGTAGGAGAAGCCCCATTCCCATCATGTCCACGAAGCGAAAGTACGTCATAGAGATTTGTCTGGATAAAAGGTTTTAATTGGTAATGACATTTCAGACAAGTGGACAGTCCAGTACTTACTCTTGGCCGACCTGACAGCTAGTAGTGAGGGAGATTGTGGTTGCATTTCATGAATAAAGTCACGTCTTGTTGAGCTCCTGTCTGCCGCCTCTGTCTGGTCTTAACTTTAATTATAGTTGACGATCCACTCTTCGAACCCTCCAAACCACTCTGCTAACACAAGGGTGTCTCTGGGGGAGTGCCATATGCAAAAAATACATTTCCATTTCACCACCAACTGTGTAGGTTACACACTTGTACATGTGTGAAACAGGACAAATATAAGCACCCCCTATTTGACCTTTGAAAAGGAAAATTACATTATTCCAACTTGGACTTTTTTGTTGCGGCCCAGTATTGTTTTTTCTAGCTAGCTAGCTCTGATCAGTTCAAGGGATGCGAGCCCTAAATTATGTAGACACACTTACCCCAGGTCTACCCACACAACATGTTTAGGCTCCATGCAATGAATTTAACTACTTCAAGCCAGGCAAAGCAGCGACACCTGCGCTGACCCTGTCCATTAACAGTGACTGGAGTCAGGAATGGCGACGAGCATCAACTATTTGAATGGATGAATAAAAAGGAAGGCTTTCTAAAGTCTTCGAAAGCCAAGTTAATGAACAGATCACTGCCCAGTTCAAATCCCACCGTACCTTCTCCGCTGTGCAATCCGGTTTCTGAGCTGGTCACGGGTGCACCAAAGCCATGCTCAAGGTACTAAACGATATCATAACCGCCACCGATAAAGTACTGTGCAGCCGTCTTCATCGACCTGGTCAAGGCTTTCGACTCTGTCAATCACTGTATTCTTATCAGCAGACACAACAGCCTTGGTTTCTCAAATGACTGTCTCGCCTGGTTCACCAACTACTTCTCAGACAGAGTTCAGTGTATCAAATCGGAGGCCCTGTTTTCCGGACCTCTGGCAGTCTCTATGGGGGTACCACAGGGTTAAATTCTCGGGCCGACTCTTTTCTCTGTATATATCAACGATGTCGCTCTTGCTGCGGGTGATTCCCTGATCCACCTCTACGCAGACAACACCATTCTGTATACATCTGGCCCTTCTTTGGACACTGTGTTAACTAACCTCCAAACGAGCTTCAATGCCATACAACACTCCTTCCGTGGCATCCAGCTGCTCTTAAACGATAGTAAAACCAAATGCATGCTTTTCAACCATTCGCTGCCCACACCCGCCCGCACGACTAGCATCACTACTCTGGACGGTTCTGGCTTAGACTATGTGTACAACTACAAATACCTAGGTGTCTGGCTAGACTGTAAACTCTCCTTCCAGACTCATATTATACATCTCCAATCCAAAATCAAATCTAGAATCGGCTTCCTATTTCGCAACAAAGCCTCCTTCACTCACTCCGCCAAACATACCCTCGTAAAACTGACTGTCCTACCAATCATCGACTTCGGCGATGTCATTTACAAAATAGCTTCCAATACTCTACTCAGGAAACTGGATGCAGTCTATCACAGTGCCATCCGTTTTGTCACCAAAGCCCCTTATACTACCCACCACTGCGACCTGTATGCTCTAGTCGGCTGGCCCTCGCTACATATTCGTCGCCAGACCCACTGGCACCAGGCCATCTATAGGTTTATGCTAGGTAAAGCTCCGCATTATCTCAGCTTACTGGTCACGATAACAACACCCACCCGTAGCGCTCCAGCAGGTATATCTCACTTCTCATCCACAAAACCAACACCTTCTTTGGTCGCCTTTCCTTCCAGTTCTCTGCTGCCAATGACTGGAACGAATTGCCAAATTCACTGAAGCTCGAGACTTATATTTCCCTCATTAACTTTAAACATCAGCTATCTGAGCAGCTAACCGATCGCTGCAGCTGTACATAGCCCCATCTGTAAATAGCCCACCCAATCTATCTACCTCATCCCCATAATGTTTTTATTTACTTTTCTGCTCTTTTGCACACCAGTATTTCTACTTGCACATCATCATCTGCTCATCTATCACTCAGTGTTCATTTGCTAAATTGTAATTACTTCGCTACTATGGCCTATTTATTGCCTTACCTCCTCATGCCATTTGCACACACTGTATATAGACTTTCTTTTTTTTCTATTGTGTTATTGACTGTACGCTTGTTTATTCCTTGTGTAACTCTGGGTTGTTGTTTGTGTCACACTGGTTTGCTTTATCTTGGCCAGGTTGCAGTTGTAAATGAGAACTTGTTCTCAACTAGCCTACCTGGCTAAATAAATGTGAAATCAATCCAATTTTAAAATGCTGAACGATTTCCACTAGATGGTCTAGCTGCAAGGTCATATTGTAAAAATTAATGAAAGCAAAAATGTTAAGGTTAAGGTTAACAGTGTGGTTAAGGTCAGGGTTACGGTTAGGTTTCGTTTGAAAATAAGATTTTAAGATTTTGTGGCTGTGCCAGCTAGTGACCACTCTGCAGAGCTGCCTCCAGAACAGGATTCATGACAAAAAATGCCCAGTGGAGGCAAAACAGCCCCATAATATAAAAAATCCACCATAATATTTTACAGTAAGGGTGCATGGCCATTTAATGGCCAGTAAGGGTGCATGGCCATTTAATGGCCAGTAAGGGTGCATGGCCATTTAATGGCCAGTAAGGGTGCATGGCCATTTAATGGCCAGTAAGGGTGCATGGCCATTTAATGGCCAGTAAGGGTGCATGGCCATTTAATGGCCAGTAAGGGTGCATGGCCATTTAATGGCCAGTAAGGGTGCATGGCCATTTAATGGCCAGTAAGGGTGCATGGCCATTTAATGGCCAGTAAGGGTGCATGGCCATTTAATGGCCAGTAAGGGTGCATGGCCATTTAATGGCCAGTAAGGGTGCATGGCCATTTAATGGCCAGTAAGGGTGCATGGCCATTTAATGGCCAGTAAGGGTGCATGGCCATTTAATGGCCAGTAAGGGTGCATGGCCATTTAATGGCCAGTAAGGGTGCATGGCCATTTAATGGCCAGTAAGGGTGCATGGCCATTTAATGGCCAGTAAGGGTGCATGGCCATTTAATGGCCAGTAAGGGTGCATGGCCATTTAATGGCCAGTAAGGGTGCATGGCCATTTAATGGCCAGTAAGGGTGCCTTTCCATTTAATCTGACTCACCGACTGGAGTTTGCTAAACGGCATTGGCACTTGGATTGAAACTGGTGATTTGGTCTTATGACACAAAAATAGAGGTCTTTGGCCACTCACACCACCAGTGGGTTTAGCCTTTTGATAAAACAATGCATATCTATTTATGGTAGTGGAATATGTGGTCTTGTAGTTATTGGTCTTGTAGGTCCTGAGCCATAGCTATGCTCTAATGCGATCCTGGGGGGCCCGGGGCCTTCCAGGGAACTGACAGCTTCACCACAAAATGATGAGGTTGCTCGCTGTATAATGAGCCAACTGATGGGCGCAGGTAAACACCAGGGAGTCAGGCTCTACACAACATCAATTTGTTAATATGGACAACGTGTCTTTGGCTGTATTTTTGCTCGTCCTTTTTCCTCCCCCTCTCTCTCCGTCTCTCTCTCGCTTCATTCCTTTCCTTTCGCCTCTCCTCCTCCTTTGTTTTTCACGCACTATAATTTTGTCGTGTTATCACCACCAGCAGCAGGAGATGTCAACCCTTTTAATCATTCTCAATCAGAAGGGCCCACGGTTAGCCTGACCCATTCCCTCTCTCTTTGGCGACAGACACACAAAATGAAGAGGAATGGAAACACACATGACCTTTATCAAGGACGGACTGAGAGGCACCGCTGCCGCCAAAGAGAGAGGATGAAGGGAAAGAGGGACGGACCAGCCTGCTAGAAAGCACTTTACGAAAAGAAAACCACTGGTGCGGTTAATCCAGAAAAAGAAGACGAAGGGAGAGAAAAGAGATGAGAAGGGGCCTGAAATCCGACTATGATGACTTCCATATATAGCCCAGCTGGTGCAAGTGCCAGAGCAGAGCCCGCGCAGTGTGTAGTTATTGGTTAAGGCCTTCTCTCTGCCTAAGATAGAATGCTATTCCAGCTAAAGGGATTTTAACTGAAGAGGAGTGTGTGTGTGTTTATTAGGCCAAAGATTACACTGAATGCTGCTGTTGACAAGAGGATATTAAAGAGGAGAGCAGAGTGTGTTATAGCTGCAGGACCCAGTGTTTAATTACAAAGCAAACAGCCACAGTAAGACTCTTGTACCCTAACTACTCATGTATTTCTTTGTCGCTTGGGCATTTTTATGAGATTCTCGATTCAGCAACTTTGAACAATTAAACAGCCATTATTAAATGTTAAATTGATTCCTCATTTCAATATACGAAAACGAAAAAGGGATTTTCTACCATCCCACGACATTGTTGGATATGGTTTGTCTCGAACCACTACTACAGATGCTTTTGATGTTGCGTCACTACAGCAGAAGTGCTGCCTTACTATATCTGGGCCTGTGTCAACAAAGCGTCTCAGAGGAGGAAATCGGTCATGCTGAGAATAGAGACATTTTACTCCTACTCTTATGGGTGAAAAGAAAAGCTATGCATGAGAACCTCTTAGTCATAATATTCCCACCTAGTGGACAGATATTTAGGAGACCTCGTGAGCGGTCCTAACCAGTTAAGAGTTACCAGCAGGTGTCTTGGTAATAGAAAAAGACAGTGAGTCAGTGGTTTCTGCACGACATCCAATTGCAACAGTATCTCTTTCGCTTTTGACAAGGATTTCACATGAGGCCCATTTCACATGATATGCCTAAATCCTTATAACCACTTGGCTAATAAATAATCAGGTGTTCTTTTGATTGTTTAAATACCAACATCATGTTATTTTTAAAGTTATCCCTTTGTAGTGCAACATCGTGATGTTGAAAAAACATGCCTAAATTGTGCATATGCCTATAAGTTGGGCAATTGAAGGCATCTATAGCGCTTATGTTAAGTTTGATTCTGTTCGATGAAAATGACAGATCTTTATTAAAACGCTGCATGCAACATTATTGGCAAGTGACTTGATGCGTTCTGTGCCAAAGAGATTTGGAGTTGTTAAACAGGATTGACGAGTGTGATGATATAAGTGTAATATTGAACAAATTTCACTTTTAACAACCATCAGATTTGTAAAAAAAAAAAAAAAAAAGTTATGGATGCGAACATATTAGGAAATAATTAAGAGTAGGCAAAGTGATCGTGTCAGGTGAAAATGATATTGAACGTTTAACCATTACAACATTTGATGTACAGTCTGAAGCGTGCTATGAAGATCACAGCTATCTCATTGTGTTTGGTTATTCCCCATCATTTGCAACACAGTTTTATCATTTTTTATTAAACAACAGTAACATGCAAAACACACACAGCAACAAACAGCCAGAGGGATTCCACAAGGATATAACGAAGATAACAAAACAACAAAAACATTTCATTCTCCACATTATATCAAATCAAATACAGGCAGGTAGCAAATACATTTCGGAGATATTCTGTTTTGCACACATTTTAATAATTATAAATATCTTGCCAAATCAGTTTAAAAAACATCTAAAATTGTCTTTCTCTTCATACATTTTGATTTGTGTATGAAAAATGTTCCTAACAAAATAAAGAGATTGATGGCATACTGACGTTCAATTGTGAAATCCGTGTTATCAACTATATATCCTTTGCTGTATCGCAAACCTTTGTGATTACCAGCTGAAATAAACTTTTATGAGTTGATTTTACTCCTGTCTTAGAGTTTGTCTGGGCAGTGTCGTAACATCATCCTAAAACCTCATCTGAGCTAGGAGTTTTTTGTTGTTGTATTAAAACAGGTTTTAACAGGATTCCTAGGACCTTTTATGAGATGCTTTGTAGATAAGGGCCCAGAAGTGTAGATAGGGGCACATGAAAAACATATACAGCATCACAAGCTGAAGGCCTGCAGGCAAGAATGTAGCAGCACACACACACACACACACACACACACACACACACACACACACACACACACACACACACACACACACACACACACACACACACACACACACACACACACACACACACACACACACACATACACACACACACACACACACGCACACACACACACACACACCTACAGTGGTAAACTCACGGGTAATCTCAGACCGAACACTTGACGTTAGCAGGTAAAATACAATAAACCCAAAACGCACATACCCCTGACACTTTCAAGGTGCTCTGTCTAACAGGGTTATCACAACGAGATTCTAACATAAATATAACCTTCCTCTTATCTCTATCACACCTTTAGCATTTGCTTATAGTCATACTCCTGTAGTTGATTATTCCCACTGTTTCACGACCTGAGGAACCCAAAATACTGTTTCTACAGTAACAGAGTGAAGTGTGTGTGTATTCATGTATGTATGCATGCATGTGCAACTGTGCCTATGTGTGTGTGCATGCATGCGAGTGGATACATGTTTGTATGTGTGTGTGTTCACGCTTGGATGTGTCTGAGCATGCTTGTGTGCATGTGTTCATGCTGTACGTGTGTGAGTGTGTGTGTGTGTGTCTCTCTGGCTCTCTGAGTAGAGTGGGCAGTATCCGTTTTACAGTAAGGCGTTCCAGTAATGAGCGTGGGACAGAGTTATTAGCTGGTTGCTGTAAGTCACTGATCTGAGTGGGAGAGGATTAGTTTCTCTGGCTACAGCTGCATCTCACAGGAGCCAAGTTATACATGGAAAAGGCTCATTTAGTTTAATTACACGTGAGTTGATGTTACTGAGTTACTGTGGATGTATGTATTCATTTGTGTATGTGTTCTCAAAGCATGCACAGACCAGCTGGCAGGTGACATTTTCTCTTCTTGTGCCAGTCTGTAATCCCAACATGTTTAACGCTGACCACCATTGATCCTGTTCCCAAGATCTCCAAGGTAACCTGCCTAAATGACTCTCGCCCTATAGCACTCACATCTGTAATTATGAAAAGCTTTGAAGGGCTGGTCATGACACTATCATCCTAGACCCACTCCATTTCACATACCGTCCCAACATATCCACAGATGACGCAATAGCAATTGCACTTCACACGGCCCTATCCCACCTGGACAAGAGGTGAAATAACTATGTGAGAATGCTGTTCGTAGACTACAGCTCAGCTCTGCCCCCTCCAAGCCCAGGACCCTAGGACTGAACACCTCCCTCTGCAACTTCATCCTGTATTCCCTATTGGCCGGCCCAGAGTGATGAGGGTAGAAAATGACACCTCCGCCATGCTGACCCCCAACACGTGGGCCCCTCAGGGATGTGTGCTTAGTCCCCTCCTGTACTTCCTGTTCACCCACAACTGCGGGCCATGCACGAATCCAACACCATCATCAAGTTTGCTGACAACACAACAGTAGTAGGCCCGATCACTGACGGTGATGATAAAGCCTACAGGGAGGAGGTCAGAGACTTAGCAGTGTGGTGCCAGGATAACAACCTCTCCCTCAATGTCAGCAAGATCAATGAGCTGGTTGTGGAAAGATGG
Source organism: Oncorhynchus kisutch (assembly GCF_002021735.2). Lineage (NCBI taxonomy): Eukaryota > Metazoa > Chordata > Actinopteri > Salmoniformes > Salmonidae > Oncorhynchus > Oncorhynchus kisutch. Next base: position 31,111,163 of record NC_034185.2, on the reverse strand, counting down.
GAGAGCCCACTCACATCCACATCGACAGGGCTGAAGTCGAGTGGGTTGATAGTTTCAAGTTCCTTGGAGTCCACATCACTAAGGACTTAACATAGTCCACACACACCCGCACAGTTATGAAAAGGGAAAGGCAGCACCTCTTTACCCTCAGGAGGCCGAAAATATTTTGCATCAGAATGGGATCCTCAAAAGGTTCTGCACCACTGTGTCACTGCTTGGTATTGTAAATGTACAGCCCGCTACAGAGTGTGGTGTGGACAGCCCAGTACATCACTGGGGCCAAGCTCCCTGCCTCTACATGAGGCGATGTCAGAGGAAAGCACAAACAATCAATCAATCAATCAAATGTATGTATAAATCCCTTCTTACATCAGCTAATGTCACAAAGTGCTGTACAGAAACTCAGCCTAAAGCCCAAACAGCAAGCAATACAGGTGTAGAAGCACGGTGGCTAGGAAAAACTCCCTAGAAGGGCCAGAACCTACAGTGCCTTGCGAAAGTATTCGGCCCCCTTGAACTTTGCGACCTTTTGCCACATTTCAGGCTTCAAACATAAAGATATAAAACTGTATTTTTTGTGAAGAATCAACAACAAGTGGGACACAATCATGAAGTGGAACGACATTTATTGGATATTTCAAACTTTTTTAACAAATCAAAAACGGAAAAATTGGGCGTGCAAAATTATTCAGCCCCCTTAAGTTAATACTTTGTAGCGCCACCTTTTGCTGCGATTACAGCTGTAAGTCGCTTGGGGTATGTCTCTATCAGTTTTGCACATCGAGAGACTGAATTTTTTTCCCATTCCTCCTTGCAAAACAGCTCGAGCTCAGTGAGGTTGGATAGAGAGCATTTGTGAACAGCAGTTTTCAGTTCTTTCCACAGATTCTCGATTGGATTCAGGTCTGGACTTTGACTTGGCCATTCTAACACCTGGATATGTTTATTTTTGAACCATTCCATTGTAGATTTTGCTTTATGTTTTGGATCATTGTCTTGTTGGAAGACAAATCTCCATCCCAGTCTCAGGTCTTTTGCAGACTCCATCAGGTTTTCTTCCAGAATGGTCCTGTATTTGGCTCGATCCATCTTCCCATCAATTTTAACCATCTTCCCTGTCCCTGCTGAAGAAAAGCAGGCCCAAACCATGATGCTGCCACCACCATGTTTGACAGTGGGGATGGTGTGTTCAGGGTGATGAGCTGTGTTGCTTTTACGCCAAACATAACGTTTTGCATTGTTGCCAAAAAGTTCAATTTTGGTTTCATCTGACCAGAGCACCTTCTTCCACATGTTTGGTGTGTCTCCCAGGTGGCTTGTGGCAAACTTTAAACAACACTTTTTATGGATATCTTTAAGTAATGGCTTTCTTCTTGCCACTCTTCCATAAAGGCCAGATTTGTGCAATATACGACTGATTGTTGTCCTATGGACAGAGTCTCCCACCTCAGCTGTAGATCTCTGCAGTTCATCCAGAGTGATCATGGGCCTCTTGGCTGCATCTCTGATCAGTCTTCTCCTTGTATGAGCTGAAAGTTTAGAGGGACGGCCAGGTCTTGGTAGATTTGCTGTGGTCTGATACTCCTTCCATTTCAATATTATCGCTTGCACAGTGCTCCTTGGGATTTTTAAAGCTTGGGAAATATTTTTGTATCCAAATCCGGCTTTAAATTTCTTCACAACAGTATCTCGGACCTGCCTGGTGTGTTCCTTGTTCTTCATGATGCTCTCTGCGCTTTTAACGGACCTCTGAGACTATCACAGTGCAGGTGCATTTATACCAAAAGAGTTCTTCGGGCTGTCCCCATAGGAGTACCATGGGGGTTCTACCTGGAACCAAAGGGTTATCCTATGGGGACAGCCAAATAATGATTTACTGTTCTAGATTGCATCTTTTTTTCTAAGAGTGTATTACACTAAGCGAACCATAGTGTTCTTCCATATTGCTAAATCATCGTTATTGAGTCAGATAAACATTTGAATAGGCTAATTACTTCGTCTTATTACGAGTCGCATGGGAATTATTTATATTAATATCATATATACTGTATATGCACATATCATATTTTACTGCCCACTACAAGGTCACTGTGTGCAAACACACCATAATATGAAATACATCAGAAATGTTTACAGAGACAAACGTGACAACAGTGTCATTTCATCTGTATAACTGTATCCCATTGTTGTTATGTAAAAACAGCTCACTCCCGCTACAACGTCCCATTATGTAACATGTTGGTGAATCAGGGAGATGACAACACAGAATGCTGTAGACGATAGTCCTGGGAAGTTGAACTGCTCTATTCCTCTCTCTCCTCTTTGCTCTGCTCTCCCTCTGACTCTCTCCTGCACCATACTGTCTCTGCAGCTTCCTGACCTTGCCAATATCTCTTAATGAATGTGAGCCTTTTCACCAAGCTTGACATCATACACCAAGGAGAGGACTGTATAGCTCATGTAGTCTGAAAGAGGCTGTGTGTGTGTGTGTGTGTGTGTGTGTGTGTGTGTGTGTGTGTGTGTGTGTGTGTGTGTGTGTGTGTGTGTGTGTGTGTGTGTGTGTGTGTGTGTGTGTGTGTGTGTGTGTGTGTGTGTGTGTGTGTGTGTGTGTGTGTGTGTGTGTGTGTGTGTGTTTGTGTGTGTGTGTGTGTGTGTGTGTGTGTGTGTGTGTGTGTGTGTGTGTGTGTGTGTGTGTGTGTGTGTGTGTGTGTGTGTGTTTGTGTGGTGGTGCCACAGAGAAGGTGGATGTGTAAGGGCTGTGTATGTTAGGTTGAGGCAGAGAGCATGTCAGAGAGGTTAGAGAGAGGGAGGAAAAGATGTGTAAGAGATAAAGAGTGGAAGACGAGGAACAAGGAGAGAGCGAGACAGATGTCTCCCTCTTCTTTAAAACTACTGAGGCATCGCAGTCAGGGGAGCACAGCCATCCCAGTCTTTCTTCTGTCCTTTCCTCCATGTTCCATGCTGAGCTCCACCCTCTGAAAATGTATTTCATTCCACCCACCCACTCCCCTCTCCATGAACCAATCCTGACTCGGCTGGATCATGAATTACATAATGCAGCTTTGGATTTATTCTCCACTTCTGCCTCCAGCTCCAGAGGGTAGGTAGAGAGAAAGAGTGCGAGAGAGAGACTCCCCCAGTCTGAGCGAGTCTGATCACTACTCAAACTGCCCTGCAGACGAGCAGCCCCAAGGGGAGAGTCCCCCCCCCCCCCCCACACACACACACACATACACACACCCAGGTCCCACAACTGCACTGTTCCTCCATTGTTGAGAGATACATTCACAGAGATAGATAGTGGAGCTCAGATGAGCTAGTCCACACACTCTAGACAGAATAGACCCACAAAACAGACCAGCACAAAAACACCCGCCCAACAAGACCCGGAGAGCTGAAGGTGGAGAGAGACGGCTGTCTGAGAGAGCTGGCTACACTCCGGACTGAAGTGAGAGAACTCAAGCGAGAGAGAGAAACACACAGCCCAGCAAACAGTACTGAAGGAGGAGAAAAAGGAACATGGCCCAGCAAACAGTACTGAAGGAGGAGAGAAAGGAACATGGCCCAGCTAACAGCACTGAAGGAGGAGAGAAAGGAACATGGCCCAGCTAAAAGCACTGAAGGAGGGAGAGGAACATGGCCCAGCTAACAGTACTGAAGGAGGAGAGAAAGGAACATGGCCCAGCTAACAGTACTGAAGTAGGAGAGAAAGGAACATGGCCCAGCTAACAGTACTGAAGGAGGAGAGAAAGGAACATGGCCCAGCAAACAGTACTGAAGGAGGAGAGAAAGGAACATGGCCCAGCTAACAGCACTGAAGGAGGAGAGAAAGGAACATGGCCCAGCTAACAGTACTGAAGTAGGAGAGAAAGGAACATGGCCCAGCTAACAGTACTGAAGGAGGAGAGAGAGGAACATGGCCCAGCTAACAGTACTGAAGGAGGAGAGAAAGGAACATGGCCCAGCTAACAGTACTGAAGTAGGAGAGAAAGGAACATGACCCAGCTAACAGCTCTGAAGGAGGAGAGAAAGGAACATGGCCCAGCTAACAGTACTGAAGGAGGAGAGAAAGGAACATGGCCCAGCTAACAGTACTGAAGGAGGAGAGAAAGGAACATGGCCCAGCTAACAGTACTGAAGGAGGAGAGAAAGGAACATGGCCCAGCTAACAGTACTGAAGGAGGAGAGAAAGGAACATGGCCCAGCTAACAGCTCTGAAGGAGGAGAGAAAGGAACATGGCCCAACTAACAGTACTGAAGGAGGAGGTGAGAAGGCGGAGGTGTGACATTTCTGAGGGAGTATCGTGCGCTAAACCAGCAGAACAGCCCACCTCAGACCCGGACTACAACCTCAACACCACATTGGGACAGACAACGCAGGACCCACCAACCCAACAAACCCCACCCCCTCCTAATAGCCCCCTTGTCAGCTCCCCCGACAAACCCCACACATTCATTGAGGACACACAAAAGCCAGATATTGTGCTCCTCATTGACCTAAATGGAAATATATATAAAGTTACACAAAGTTGCTAAAATCGGTGCCCAAACAATAGGCATGCCCTGGAGCTGTTGTCAGAGGACAGACTCGGGTCCCCGAGCCACATCATAATTCACACCGGCAAAAACGACCCACGGCCCAGCAGGATAGGGTGGCCACAGCAGACAAGGGAGTGATTGAAAAAGCTTTTTCTGCTACGACGAAAATACTTTCACCCTGCCACCATACAGTGGGTTGAATACAATAATTTCCTGGGACTGTGCCTCAAAACCTAATGTCTTCCTGGCCCACCACTCCACCCTGGACTTGAACAGCCCCAACTTTTGCCAGGACCCTGAAGGACGTCACCCTGAACCTCAGCCCCAGCCCCTCATACAGGATCAAAAGAGCAACGACACCCCGCCCAGACCAGTGTGACACCCTCTCAGAACTGGGAGACCCCCTCCTGAAGGACCTGCACCTAGCGAGCCCACGCCAAGAGGACCTACACCCAGACCACAGCATCATCAGCCACATCCCCCCCGACCCCAGATCAGACCTATGCCCCTTCTGCCCCCCTCCCCATGCCCCTGCAGCGAAGACCTCAACATGACAGCCGCACATATGCCCAAGCCGTGAGCAGAGCAACAGCCCAACCCCCACTAGTACATTCTCCCAAGTCCCATCCTGCTACCTAAAAGGTATGTATCAGATGTTCAACATGCTCTGCTCACACCTACTGGAATGGTCCGAGGCTCAACCACACAAAAACAACACTCGACACTATGGAACACAAAGCTTCTACCATCTCATCCCTGGAATATACAAGGTTTGGGGTCATCTGCCTTTGGCCTAAGGAGCAGGAACCCATACTTCCTCAAAGAAATTGGGAATACAGACATTGTCATCCTACAGGAAACATGGTGCAGAGGAGACAGACCCACTGGTTGCCCTTTAGGTTACAGAGAGCTCGTAGTCCCATCCAAGGTGGGAAACATCAGGGGTTCAAAATGTAGAACCCAGTTGCTACATTTGAATATAAACATGGGTTTTATCAAACAAAACTATGCTAAAAGTTTTCTCTGGCACCCTCAGGATGACAAATCAGATCAATATAACTGATTGTTAGTACATTATTTACCTTCAGAAGTGAATGTATCAAACCAGTTGCCGTGATAAAAGTGTTTTTGTTGTTGTGCACTCTCCTCAAACAACAGCACAGTATTTTTCCACTGTAATAGCTACTGTAAAGTTGACACTGCAGTTAGATTAACAAGGATTTAAGCTTTCTACCCATATAAGACATGTCTATGTCCCGGAAGGTTGTCTGTTGATTACAACGTCATCCTAGTCACATAAGCGCACGTTAGCAACAACCGTCCCAGTTTAGGGACACAGATCCTGTAGAGGATGACATTTTCTCCCTCCTAGAGGGGGAGATCTACCTCTTACAGGCCCAGGGACATGTATATTACTAGTCTATGGTGACCTAAATGCCAGAACTGGACAAGAACCTGACATTCTCAGCACACAGGGGATAAACACCTACTCGGAGGTGACAGCATTCCCTCCCAAATATGTACCCCTAAACACAACTATGACAAAACAGCCAACAATAACAGGTCACAACTCCTGCAGCTCTGTCACACGCTGGGTCTGTACATAGTCAATGGTAAGGCTTCGAGGCGACTCTTACGGTAGGTACACCTACAGCTCATCCCTTGGCAGTAGTACTGTAGATTACTTTATCACTGACCTCAACACAGAGTATTTCAGAGCGTTGTACAAAAGCTGAAGAACATATGCACATCCAGGTACTTTCCACAGGTGCTGGAGTTGTAGGCAAACTCATGGAAAACAGAAAAGAAAATGAGAGTTCACAGTCAGCCCACTATCAGATCACAGCAAAATCACAGTCTACTTGAACAGAGCAATACTCAATCATGAGGCATCAAAGCCAAAGGAACTGCATAATATTAAGAAATACTATAGATGGAAGGAAAGTAGTGTAATAACCTACCAAAAAACATTTAGGAAACAAGAAATTCATTCCCTTTCAGACAACTTCCTGGACAAAACGTTTCACTGTAAAAGTGAAGTTGTAAACTTGGCAGTAGAACACATCAACAGTATATTTGGCCTTTCAGCTTCCCTATCAGCAGACAACCTAAAAAAATGACCAACAATGACAAATTATTTGATGAAGAATGCAAAAACCTAAGAAAGAAAATGAGAAACCTATCCAACCAAGAACTTAGAGACCCAGAAAACCTGTGCCTTCACTATGGTGAATCACTAAAACAATACAGAAATACACTACGGAATAAGAAGGAACAGCACGTCAGAAATCAACTCAATGAAATTGAAGAATCCATAGAATCTAACCACTTCTGGGAAAACCACTTCTTCTGAAACATACTAAACCAACAACCACACAAAGAGTTATCTATCCAAAACTGAGATGTATGGATAAACCAATTCTGCAATCTTTTTGGCTCTATAACAAAGAACAAAGAGCAAAAACATATACATGGTGAATTACAAATCTTAGAATCAGCCATTACACACTACCAGAACCCACTGGATTCTCCAATTACATTTTTGGGTATTTGGTATTTTATTATGATCCCCATTAGCTGTTGCAAAAGCAGCAGCTACCCTGGAGTCCACACAAAACATGAAACATGACATGATACAGAACAATAATGGACAAGAACAGCTCAAGGACAGAATTATTATTTTTGTATTATATATTTTTATTTTTTAAAAGGACACTTAGCTTACATATCAAAACCAATACATACACACAAACTATCTAGGTCAAATAGGGGAGAGGCATTGTGCCGTGAGGTGTTGCTTTATCTGTTTCTTTTAAACCGCGTCTTCATTTGAGCAATATGAGATGGAACAGAGTTCCATGCAATAATGGCGCTATATAATACTGTACGCTTTCTTGAATTTGTTCTGGATTTGTGGACTGTGAAAAGACCCCTGGTGGCATGTCTGGTGGGGTAAGTGTGTGTGTCAGAGCTGTGTGTAGGTTGACTATGCAATGCAAAAAATGTGGGATTTTAAACACATTAATGTTTCTTGTAAAAATAAGAAGTGATGCAGTCAGTCTCTCCTCAACTCTTAGACAAGAGAGACTGGTATGCACAGTATTTATATCAGCCCTCTGATTACAATGAAGAGAACGATGTGCCGTTCAGTTCTGGGCCAGCTGCAGCTTAACTAGGTCTTTCCTTGCAGTGTTCGACCACACGACTGGACAATAATCAAGATAAGACAAAACTAGAGCCTGCAGGACATGCTTTTTGGAATGTTGTGTCAAAAAAAGCACATAATATCTTTATTACAGACAGACCTCTCAGCATCTTTACAACCATTGAATCTATATGTTTTGACCATGACAGTTTACGATCAAAGGTAATGCCAAGTAATTTAGTCTCCTCAACTTGTTCAACAGCCACACCATTCATTACTAGATTCAGCTGAGGTCTAAAACTTAGGGAATGATTTATATGAAATACAATGGACTTAGTTGTAGAGATGTTCAGGACCAGTTTATTACTGGCCACCTATTCCAAAACAGACTGCAACTCTTTGTTAAGGGTTCCAGTGACTTCATTAGCTGTGGTTGATGATGGGTATATGGTTGAATCATCAGCATATGTGGACACACATGCTTTGCTTAATGCCAGTGGCAGGTCATTGGTAAAAATAGAAAAGAGTAGAGGGCCTAGAGAGCTGACCTGCGGTACACCACACTTTACATGTTTGATATTAGAGAAGCTTCCATTAAAGAAACCCCTTTGAGTTCTATTAGATAGTTAGCTCTGAATCCATGATATAACACGTGTGTTTTTTCAACAATAGATTATGGTCAATAATATCAAAGGCTGCACTGAAATCTAACAGTACAGCTCCCACAATCTTCTTATTATCAATTTCTTTCAACCAATCATTAGTCATTTGTGTCAGTGCAGTACATGTTGAGTGCCCTTCTCTATAAGCATGCTGAAAGTCTGTTCTTAATTTGTTTACAGAGAAATATAATTGTATTTGGTTAAACACAATTCTTTCCAACAGTTTTCTAAGAGCTGGCAGCAAGCTCATAGGTCTGCTGTTAGTACCAGTAAAGGCCGCTTTATCACTCTTGAGTAGCGGAATTACTTTGGCTTGCCTCCAGGCCTGAGGACAAATACTTTCCTCTAGGCTCAGATTAAAGACAAGACAGATAGGAGTGGCAATAGAGTCAGCTACCATCCTCAGTAGCTTTCCATCTAAGTTGCCAATGCCAGGAGGTTTGTCATTATTGATCGTTAACAATACTTTTTCCACCTCTCCCACACTAACTTTACAAAATTCAATACATTTCTTTCATTTCATTCGTTTTTTTTTATGCAGGAATACGATGGCTCACTGTTTGTTGTTGGCATTTCCTGCCTAAGTTTACCCACTTTGTCAATGAAGTAATCATTAAAATAATTGGCATCATCAAATTGTTATGAATAAGCCATCTGATTCAATAAAAGATGGAGTTGAATTGTTCTTTCTGCCCATAATTGAATTTAAACTACTCCAAAGTTTTTTTGCCATCGTTCTTTAATTCATTGATCTTGGCTTCATAATAAATACAGTTTCTAATTTGTTTTGTTGAGTTTAGTGACATAATTTCTCAATTTGTCAGACAGGCAGATGTGCAGCCAGACCTATTACCCACTAAATCCATGGAGCCTTAACAGTTCTAACAATCAGTTTCATAACAGGTGCATGTTTAACAATCATTTTAATGTTTATTTATTTTTTATTTAACCTTTATTTAACTAGGCAAGTCATTAAGAACAAATTCGTATTTACAATGACGGCCTATCCCGGTCAAACCCTAACCCGGATGATGCTGGGCCAATTGTGTGCCGCGCTATGGAAGAAGCAATTTAATAAATTCATCAAGTGCAGTGTCTGGATGCTCCTTATTAATTACATCAGACCAACAAATATGTTTACCTTGATCCACATAAGAGTCACAGCAAAATCTTTTGTATGATCTCTTATACAGTATTTTAGGCCCAGCTTTTGGAACTGTGGCTTTCCTGGATATAGCCACAATATTGTGATCACTGCATCCAATGGGTACGGATACAGCTTTAGAACAAAGTTCTACAGTATTAGTAAATATGGGATTGATACATGTGGATAATAATGTCCCTGTAGTGTTTGTAAACACCCTGGTAGGTTGATTAATAACCTGAACCAGATTACAGGCACTGGTTACACTGAGAAGCTTCCTATTGAGCGGACAGATTGATGAAAACCAATCAATATTCAGGTCCCCAAGAAAGTAGACCTCTCTGTTTACATCACATACACTATGAAGCATTTCACACATATTATTTAGATACTGACTGTTAGCACTTGGTGGCCTACAGCAACACCCCAAAAGAAAAGGCTTTAGATGTGTCAAGTGAACCTGCAACCACAACACTTCAATAACACTTGACATAAGATCTTCTCCAAGCATTACAGGGATGTGGCTCTGAATAAATACAGCAACAGATTCCCCATAAGTTTTTCTGTCTCCACAATATATGTTATATCCTTTTATTCCTACTGCTGTATCATCAAATGAATTATCTAAGTGAGTCTCAGAAATGGCTGCCTAAAAATACTTGAATCAGTTGTAGAACCCATTGTTCTTTATGGTTGTGAGGTTTGGGGTCAGCTCACCATTCAAGAATTCACAAAATGGGACAAACACTAAATTGAGACTGCAGAATTCTGCTAAAATATCCACTGTGTTCAACATAAAACACCAAATAATGCATGCAGAGCAGAATTAGGCTGATACCCGCTAATTATCAAAATCCAGAAAAGAGATTCTACAACCATCTAATAGGAAACGATGCCCAAATCCTCCATAACAAAGTCATCACCTACAGAGAGATGAACCTGGAGAAGAGCCCCCTAAGCAAGCTGGTCCTGGAGCTCTGTTCACAAACACAAACAGACCTCACAGAGCCCCAGGATAGCTACACAATTAGACCCACCCAAATCATAAGAAATCAAAAAAATTATGACTTGGCACACTGGAAATAATTAATGGAAAGAAAGATCAAACTAGAATTCTATTTGGCCCTAAACCGAGAGTAGACAGTGGCAGAATGCCTGACTGCTGTGACTGACCCAAAATGAAGGAAAGCTTTGTACAGACTCAGTGAGCATAGCCTTTCTACTGAGAGAGGCCGCCGTAGGCAGACCTTGCTCTCAAGAAAAGACAAGCTATGTGCACACTGTCCACAAAATGAGGTGGAAACTAAGCTGCTCTCCCTAACCTCCAAATGCATGACCATATTAGAGACTGTCACGTTCTGACCTTAGTTCTTTTGTTATGTCTTTGTTTTAGTATGGTCAGGGCGTGAGTTGGGTGGGTAGTCTATGTTCTTTTTTCTATGTTGTGGTTTTGTGTTTGGCCTGGTATGGTTCTCAATCAGAGGCAAATGTCGTTCGTTGTCTCTGATTGAGAATCATACTTAGGTAGCCTTTTCCCACCTGTGTGGTGTGGGGTGATTGTCTTCTGTTCTGTCACCTTACAGAACTGTTTTGTTCTCCTTTGTTATTTTGTTTAGTCTTCTCTGTTGAATAAAAATAATGATGAACACTCACCACGCTGCGCTTTGGTCCTTACCTCATTCCAACGACGAACGTTACAGAGACACATATTTCCCTCAGATTACACAGACCCACAAACAATTTGAAAAACAAATCCAACTTTGATAAATTCCCATATCTATTGGGTGAAATACCTGTGTGCCATCACAGTCGCGAGATTTGTGACCTGTCACCACAAGAAAAGGGCAACCAGTGAAGAACGTTGTAAATACTTAAGTCTTTTTTGGGGGTATTTGTACTTTACTTTACTGTTTATATTTTTGACAACTTTTACTTTTTGTACACTACATTCCTAAAGAAAATAATGTACTTGTTACTCCATTCATTTTCCTTCACACCCAAAAGTACTTGTTACATTTTGAATGCTTAGCAGGGCAGGAATTGGTCCAATTCACAGACTTACTGAGACAACATCTCTGGTCATCTGTGCTGCCTCTGATCTGGCGGACTCACTAAACAGATACTTTGTTTGCAAATCATTGTCAAAGTGTTGAAGTGTGCCCCTGGCTGTCCAATCCTGCAATCTGATTTGCTTAATATAAGGAATGTGAAATGATTTATACGTATACTTAAGTATATTTAAAACAAAATACTATTAGACTTGAACTCAAGTAGTATTTCATTGGTTAACGTTCACCTTTACTTGAGTCATTTTTTATTAAGGTATCTTTACTTTTACTCAAGAATGACAATTGGGTACCACTGAGTGTCAGCAATTGTCCCCTATCACTTCACATCTCTCATATTCAGAATACCCTGATCTACTCAGAATACCCTGATCTACTCAGAATACACTGATCTAATACCCTGATGCCTGATGTAGGACTGATGTAGGACTCTAGGGAGAGGTCTCTCCTCACTATGTACAGAAGTAATATACAATATTTTATTTTATTTTATTTGAATAGGTTCTACAGGGAAGGCAAGCTAGCAGCTAAGGTGTTAGCTAAGGTTAGGGTTAGGGCTGGGGTTGTAGTTGAGGCTAGGGTTAGGGTTGAGCCGGGATGTGGACATGAAGCTATGGTTAGGATTGTGGTTGTTTCTTGCTGAGGGATAGTGATCAGTTCTATTGAAACGATTGAAACTATTGGCTACTATGTTTCCTTGTTTACTTCCTGGAAGTTGAAAGACAATGACAGTACTGTATCTCTCTTCTTAACTCTGTACAAGATTTTGCTTCCCACGTCTTATTCTCACCAGGAGTAAAACTCCACAGAGAGGCCTTACGTGAATTATAGTAAGTGACCGTAGGACTCTGCCAGCCCAAGAGCCTAAGCCTGAGCCAGACAGTCCATAGATAGTTAAGTAAACACAGCAAACAGATCAGTGAGAGAGTTAGAGAGAGAGGAGGAAATATATTGCAGCAGCCCTGGGCATTGCATCATTTCCCCCCACCACTGAATAGGATTACCATTGACCAAAAAGATAGGGTGCATCCCAAATGGCACCCTATTCCCTTCATAGTCCACTAGTTTTGACCAGGGTCCATAGGGCTCTGGTCAAAAGTAGTGCACTATGTAGGGTGCCATTTGGGATGCAACCAACGATAATCTCTGGCCCTGTGAATAGTGAAAAAGTGTTAGGCCAAAAAAGCCAATTCCAGAGTTAATTAGAGAGCAGTTCCCCGTCTGGCCCTGACTGCAGAGGGTAAAATAAGCAATGTGCTGCTTGCCGATAAAAACCTATTGGGGATATTTATTGTTGTTTTCCCCGACCATTGGACTGTGTTTTTTCTCTCTTTTCTATCTCTCAGAGTTCAATAATCAGTGATTGGTTGATTGTTTCATTAATCCAATTACCGACTAGTAAATAATAGTGTCATCATGGCCTCTGAATTATCTCTGTGATATCTCTACCAACTCTCTATTAAAGGCAATCCTATCACAGCCTATCAGAGCAGCAGAGACTAAGCATATTGTGACAAAGTACAGAGCTAATAAATCAATACAATTCGACACCAGAATCAGGACACTTATACAGTACAACCACTATACTGTACATCCATATGATGAATATCAAGGTATTTGCAACCGGTGTAGCACCACCCAAAGGTGGAATGATGCAATTGCAAAGAGCCTAATTTGGTTTAACATAAAGTCGTGAAATTAAAAATATTCCCTCTAAACTATAGTCAAGAATATACTTGACATTTACATGTGTCCCTTGGTATCTGTCCCAAATGGCACCCTATTTCCTAATTAGTGCACTACTTTTGACCCAGAGCCATATGGGCCCTGGTCAAAAGTAGTGCACTCTAAAGGGAATAGGGTGCCAATTGGGATGCGTGCCCTATGTTGGATAATGCCTTGGCATGGGGGATATGGTTCTCTGTTGTCTGTTGTTACCCGCTAGAAGTAAGTGAAGTTGATATTGACTGTCAGTCTCTCTTCATACAATGAACACTGCTGTTGAGTGCTAATCAATGAGGCCTAATGCCTCTATTATAATCCATCTCTCCAATTAAAGCTGTATTGATCACCAGCAGACCTTGGTTGCCTCCAAAATGGCACCCTATTTCCTATTTAGTGCACTACTTTAGTAGTAGCTCTGGTCAAATGTAGTGCACTTTTTTATGGAATAGGTTGCCATTTTGGACAAAGACCTTGTGTTACAGTGGAGCTGCGTGGGTCTGGGAGAAATCAAATGGAAAAGCTCCGGCCTGAATTAAATCTCCTTTAATATCTAACAGACTAGGGATGTGTTCCAAATAGCACCCTATTCCCTATTTAGTGTATTACTTTTGACCAGAGGCTTTTGGGCCCTGGTCAAAAGTAGTGCACTACATAGGGAATAGGGTGCCATTTGGGACGTAGCGTAGTGCTTCAGCGACAATCACTTTAGAGTGGGAGTTTTTTTTAAACATATTATTCACATGGATATATCCCTGAGGTTTTAAATATGCATTGTCTCGACTGGCTGGGCTGTGGGTAGAGGGGATATAAATATGTTATGTTTTTGATGTATTCCTTAAACACAGTACTGTGACTACTACCCCATTTGTTCAATAACGAATCTGTTCAATAAATAATCTACTGTACTTATTTTTTCAAACACGCTACTGCATTGACAAAGCTGTGTTAGCTTTGAAAATACAACTTGTGTCATAGGAATTACATTAATGTCTGTCAGGCCATGTACGTTAATATTGATCTTCAGCTCAGCTTTCAACACCATAGCCCCCTCCAAGTTCATCATTAAAGTAACTGTCCAGTGCGTCCCGAGTTTTTATGAAATATGACATAGAATTATTACAATATGTGTGAAATATGTCATTTTTGTAAAAAAAAAATATGAAATTAAGTATGTTAAAAATGAGCTTTTCTGTGTTGGAATGCAGTGGGCGGACCCTGACAACAGAATGGTGTGGGCGTATACTGGTCATTGAAAATATTCATACAAATTGACCACTGATTGACCAGCTCAGCCAATGGGGCATGGTTACATAATTAGCAAGCATTTTTTAAATCGTCTGTTTGAGATTGTGTTTTTTCTCAAATGTATGCTTTGGACACAAAAACATGTATAAGATGAGTCAACAACATAAACTGAGTATGAGTAAACAGAAAATTAACTTTTAAAAGTGAGATTTTCACTGGACAGTTAGGCCGCGTTTACACAGGAAGCCCAATTCTGATATTTTTTCTAATTGATCTTTTGACTAATCACATCAGATCTTTTCTCATTAGATCTTTTTCAGGGCTGATATAATTGGTCAAAAGACCAATGAGTGAAAAAAAACATCAGAATTTGGCTGACTGTGTAAACGCAGCCATGCTTTAAACTCAGGGCACTGGTTATAAACACCTCCCTCTACAACTGGATCCTGGACTTCCTGACGGGCAGACCCCAGGTGGTGAGGGTAAGCAAAAACACCTCCGACACGCAACACAGCAGCCCCGAGGGGTGTGGGCTCAGCCCCCTCCTGTACACCCACGACTGCGTGGCCATGCATGACTCCGACACCATCGTTAAGTTTGTCGACGACAAAACGGTGGTGGGCTTCACGAGACAGCCCACAGGGAGGAGGTTAGAGCCCTGGCAAAGTGATGCCAGGAAAATAACCTCTCCCTTAACGTCAGCAAAACCAATGAGCTGATCGTGGACTACAGAAAACAGGGGGGTGAGCACACCCTCATCTGCATCGAAGGGGGCTGCAGTGGAGAGGGACAAAAGTTCCTCTGCATGCACATCACAGGACCTGACATGGACCAATCACACCGACACCATGGCGTAGATGACACAACAGAGGACCTGACATGGACCAATCACACCGACACCATGGCGTAGAAGGCACAACAGAGGACCTGACATGGACCAATCACACCGACACCATGGCGTAGAAGGCACAACAGAGGACCTGACATGGACCAATCACACCGACACCATGGGGTAGAAGGCACAACAGAGGACCTGACATGGACCAATCACACCGACACCATGGGGTAGAAGGCACAACAGAGGACCTGACATGGACCAATCACACCGACACCATGGCGTAGAAGGCACAACAGAGGACCTGACATGGACCAATCACACCGACACCATGGCGTAGAAGGCACAACAGCGCCTCTTCATCCTCAGGTGACTGAAGACATTTGGAATGGGCCCTTAGAACTTCAAGAAGTTCTACAGCTGAACCATTGAGAGCATCTTGAATGGCGGCTGTATCACCGCCTGGTATTGCACACACACATACAACCACACAAACACACACAAACACACACAAACACACACACAAACACACACAAACACACACACAGTCAATGCTGCTGTTCTATTATATACTATTTAGTTAAATGTGCGGCCATGTCACTATTCGCTTTACATTTGTAAATACAATCATACTTGACATAGCACATTCATAATCTATATTGTATATCCTACTGTGTACATATCTGTTTATTACTTTGCAAACTACCTTCTAATTACTTTATATTTTTAATTTGACTTTTTAGTATTTATATTGATTATTGTACTGCCACCTTTTATACATATTGTAAACTGTGTGCGTGACAAATACATTTGGATTTGATTTGATATTCATCCACAGTGAACCAGTTACCGCTCAACTCCATTACCATACAATTCAAATGCACCAATAAGGTATATGTAATAATACTTTATTTTTTACTTCACAGGTATAATAAGAGCAACTTATTGCAAACTGTTACCGCGTGTACCATGACTGAAAACCATTCCAAGATGAGAGGATGAGATGAGAGAATTCTCAGACCGTTACTTTGACAAAGACATGCACCATTTGAATAATCTGCTGTGTAGATGTTATCTGTGGGACACAGTCTGTGATTAGATAAACTAACTGCGCAATGAGGAGGCAGTTGTTGTTTCTCATGCCCTGTCATCATAATTATACTGTCTCTAGTCTTATCACGAAGAAGAAGAAGAAGAAGAAGAAGAAGAAGGCGGAATTCACTATGTACATTTCCTATTTAGATATGGAAATCACATAAACATTGGCAGCATTCCAATATCCACACTTAGCATACCACTTAGAACGAATCAATGTATTGGGAAAGCATCTTAAGTGCTATACTAGTATAGACACTGGAACATAGCCAGCCAGTGGTGTTACTTCAACCCCAGAGAGGCAGCACTAGACTAAGTCTCCTCAGTCTCAAGTATGGCAGTGAGTATTATGTTCTTACCCTGCATGTCCCTCTCCTCAGTCTCTCTCTCTCTCTCTCTCCCCCTCTCTCTCTCTCTGGTTGGTGCCATTCATTACGATGAGAGCTCAGCGATAGATAACAGTTTATAGCTTCAGCATTAGTGCACAGACACACTCACAAACACACACACACACACACACACACACACACACACACACACACACACACACACACACACACAACGATAGATAGTGATTTATAGCTTCAGCATTAGAGAGCCACATTCATCACAGCGTTGGCTGATGAGGTGTCGACATCACACTCCAACGTGATTAATCATCAGCTTCCTGCCAAGCTGCTTAGCCTGATAACGTCACCATACGTAACGCCATTTATGATAATACGTATAGCGAAATGGGGACCGGTAGTAAAAGTGTGTCAGTTTAAAGATTGAGGAAATGAACGGAAGTCATGCGGACGTCAAACGATGGAATGATCTAAGGATAGCAGGTTATGTAAGCTAGGGCTCCATTAAATATAAGTTTAGCGTACAGTAACATGGGAAAGGAATGACAGGGTCTGCATATCTATATGAATTAAATCAAATCAAAGTTATTTGGCTCATGCTTCGTAGGAAACAGGTGTAGACGAACAGTAAAAATGGAAATAGTGGCTAAGTGAATAATTAAACAAAAAGAAAGAATATAAATAACAAGACTATATACAGTATAGGGAGTAGAAAATAACAAGACTATATACAGTATAGGGAGTAGAAAATAACAAGACTATATACAGCATAGGGAGTAGAAAATAACAAGACTATATACAGTATAGGGAGTAGAAAATAACAAGGCTATATACAGTATAGGGAGTAGAAAATAACAAGACTATATACAGTATAGGGAGTAGAAAATAACAAGACTATATACAGCATAGGGAGTAGAAAATAACAAGACTATATACAGTATAGGGAGTAGAAAATAACAAGGCTATATACAGTATAGGGAGTAGAAAATAACAAGACTATATACAGTATAGGGAGTAGAAAATAACAAGGCTATATACAGTATAGGGAGTAGAAAATAACAAGACTATATACAGTATAGGGAGTAGAAAATAACAAGACTATATACAGCATAGGGAGTAGAAAATAACAAGACTATATACAGTATAGGGAGTAGAAAATAACAAGGCTATATACAGTATAGGGAGTAGAAAATAACAAGACTATATACAGTATAGGGAGTAGAAAATAACAAGGCTATATACAGTATAGGGAGTAGAAAATAACAAGACTATATACAGCATAGGGAGTAGAAAATAACAAGGCTATATACAGTATAGGGAGTAGAAAATAACAAGACTATATACAGCATAGGGAGTAGAAAATAACAAGACTATATACAGTATAGGGAGTAGAAAATAACAAGACTATATACAGTATAGGGAGTAGAAAATAACAAGGCTATATACAGCATAGGGAGTAGAAAATAACAAGACTATATACAGTATAGGGAGTAGAAAATAACAAGGCTATATACAGCATAGGGAGTAGAAAATAACAAGACTATATACAGTATAGGGAGTAGAAAATAACAAGACTATATACAGTATAGGGAGTAGAAAATAACAAGGCTATATACAGTATAGGGAGTAGAAAATAACAAGACTATATACAGTATAGGGAGTAGAAAATAACAAGGCTATATACAGTATAGGGAGTAGAAAATAACAAGACTATATACAGCATAGGGAGTAGAAAATAACAAGGCTATATACAGTATAGGGAGTAGAAAATAACAAGACTATATACAGCATAGGGAGTAGAAAATAACAAGACTATATACAGTATAGGGAGTAGAAAATAACAAGACTATATACAGTATAGGGAGTAGAAAATAACAAGACTATATACAGTATAGGGAGTAGAAAATAACAAGACTATATACAGCATAGGGAGTAGAAAATAACAAGGCTATATACAGTATAGGGAGTAGAAAATAACAAGACTATATACAGTATAGGGAGTAGAAAATAACAAGACTATATACAGTATAGGGAGTAGAAAATAACAAGACTATATACAGTATAGGGAGTAGAAAATAACAAGACTATATACAGCATAGGGAGTAGAAAATAACAAGACTATATACAGTATAGGGAGTAGAAAATAACAAGGCTATATACAGTATAGGGAGTAGAAAATAACAAGACTATATACAGCATAGGGAGTAGAAAATAACAAGACTATATACAGTATAGGGAGTAGAAAATAACAAGACTATATACAGCATAGGGAGTAGAAAATAACAAGACTATATACAGTATAGGGAGTAGAAAATAACAAGACTATATACAGCATAGGGAGTAGAAAATAACAAGACTATATACAGTATAGGGAGTAGAAAATAACAAGGCTATATACAGTATAGGGAGTAGAAAATAACAAGACTATATACAGTATAGGGAGTAGAAAATAACAAGACTATATACAGTATAGGGAGTAGAAAATAACAAGGCTATATACAGTATAGGGAGTAGAAAATAACAAGACTATATACAGCATAGGGAGTAGAAAATAACAAGACTATATACAGTATAGGGAGTAGAAAATAACAAGGCTATATACAGTATAGGGAGTAGAAAATAACAAGACTATATACAGTATAGGGAGTAGAAAATAACAAGACTATATACAGCATAGGGAGTAGAAAATAACAAGGCTATATACAGTATAGGGAGTAGAAAATAACAAGACTATATACAGTATAGGGAGTAGAAAATAACAAGACTATATACAGTATAGGGAGTAGAAAATAACAAGACTATATACAGCATAGGGAGTAGAAAATAACAAGGCTATATACAGTATAGGGAGTAGAAAATAACAAGACTATATACAGTATAGGGAGTAGAAAATAACAAGGCTATATACAGTATAGGGAGTAGAAAATAACAAGACTATATACAGTATAGGGAGTAGAAAATAACAAGACTATATACAGCATAGGGAGTAGAAAATAACAAGGCTATATACAGTATAGGGAGTAGAAAATAACAAGACTATATACAGCATAGGGAGTAGAAAATAACAAGGCTATATACAGTATAGGGAGTAGAAAATAACAAGACTATATACAGCATAGGGAGTAGAAAATAACAAGGCTATATACAGTATAGGGAGTAGAAAATAACAAGACTATATACAGCATAGGGAGTAGAAAATAACAAGACTATATACAGTATAGGGAGTAGAAAATAACAAGACTATATACAGTATAGGGAGTAGAAAATAACAAGACTATATACAGTATAGGGAGTAGAAAATAACAAGACTATATACAGTATAGGGAGTAGAAAATAACAAGGCTATATACAGTATAGGGAGTAGAAAATAACAAGACTATATACAGTATAGGGAGTAGAAAATAACAAGACTATATACAGCATAGGGAGTAGAAAATAACAAGGCTATATACAGTATAGGGAGTAGAAAATAACAAGACTATATACAGTATAGGGAGTAGAAAATAACAAGACTATATACAGTATAGGGAGTAGAAAATAACAAGACTATATACAGCATAGGGAGTAGAAAATAACAAGGCTATATACAGTATAGGGAGTAGAAAATAACAAGACTATATACAGTATAGGGAGTAGAAAATAACAAGGCTATATACAGTATAGGGAGTAGAAAATAACAAGACTATATACAGTATAGGGAGTAGAAAATAACAAGACTATATACAGCATAGGGAGTAGAAAATAACAAGGCTATATACAGTATAGGGAGTAGAAAATAACAAGACTTTATACAGCATAGGGAGTAGAAAATAACAAGGCTATATACAGTATAGGGAGTAGAAAATAACAAGACTATATACAGCATAGGGAGTAGAAAATAACAAGGCTATATACAGTATAGGGAGTAGAAAATAACAAGACTATATACAGCATAGGGAGTAGAAAATAACAAGACTATATACAGTATAGGGAGTAGAAAATAACAAGACTATATACAGTATAGGGAGTAGAAAATAACAAGACTATATACAGCATAGGGAGTAGAAAATAACAAGGCTATATACAGTATAGGGAGTAGAAAATAACAAGACTATATACAGCATAGGGAGTAGAAAATAACAAGACTATATACAGTATAGGGAGTAGAAAATAACAAGACTATATACAGTATAGGGAGTAGAAAATAACAAGACTATATACAGCATAGGGAGTAGAAAATAACAAGACTATATACAGTATAGGGAGTAGAAAATAACAAGACTATATACAGTATAGGGAGTAGAAAATAACAAGACTATATACAGTATAGGGAGTAGAAAATAACAAGACTATATACAGCATAGGGAGTAGAAAATAACAAGACTATATACAGCATAGGGAGTAGAAAATAACAAGACTATATACAGTATAGGGAGTAGAAAATAACAAGACTATATACAGCATAGGGAGTAGAAAATAACAAGACTATATACAGCATAGGGAGTAGAAAATAACAAGGCTATATACAGTATAGGGAGTAGAAAATAACAAGACTATATACAGTATAGGGAGTAGAAAATAACAAGACTATATACAGTATAGGGAGTAGAAAATAACAAGACTATATACAGCATAGGGAGTAGAAAATAACAAGGCTATATACAGTATAGGGAGTAGAAAATAACAAGACTATATACAGTATAGGGAGTAGAAAATAACAAGGCTATATACAGTATAGGGAGTAGAAAATAACAAGACTATATATAGTATAGGGAGTAGAAAATAACAAGACTATATACAGCATAGGGAGTAGAAAATAACAAGGCTATATACAGTATAGGGAGTAGAAAATAACAAGACTATATACAGCATAGGGAGTAGAAAATAACAAGGCTATATACAGTATAGGGAGTAGAAAATAACAAGACTATATACAGCATAGGGAGTAGAAAATAACAAGGCTATATACAGTATAGGGAGTAGAAAATAACAAGACTATATACAGCATAGGGAGTAGAAAATAACAAGACTATATACAGTATAGGGAGTAGAAAATAACAAGACTATATACAGTATAGGGAGTAGAAAATAACAAGGCTATATACAGTATAGGGAGTAGAAAATAACAAGACTATATACAGCATAGGGAGTAGAAAATAACAAGGCTATATACAGTATAGGGAGTAGAAAATAACAAGACTATATACAGCATAGGGAGTAGAAAATAACAAGACTATATACAGTATAGGGAGTAGAAAATAACAAGACTATATACAGTATAGGGAGTAGAAAATAACAAGACTATATACAGCATAGGGAGTAGAAAATAACAAGACTATATACAGTATAGGGAGTAGAAAATAACAAGACTATATACAGTATAGGGAGTAGAAAATAACAAGACTATATACAGTATAGGGAGTAGAAAATAACAAGGCTATATACAGTATAGGGAGTAGAAAATAACAAGACTATATACAGTATAGGGAGTAGAAAATAACAAGACTATATACAGCATAGGGAGTAGAAAATAACAAGGCTATATACAGTATAGGGAGTAGAAAATAACAAGACTATATACAGTATAGGGAGTAGAAAATAACAAGACTATATACAGTATAGGGAGTAGAAAATAACAAGACTATATACAGCATAGGGAGTAGAAAATAACAAGGCTATATACAGTATAGGGAGTAGAAAATAACAAGACTATATACAGTATAGGGAGTAGAAAATAACAAGGCTATATACAGTATAGGGAGTAGAAAATAACAAGACTATATACAGTATAGGGAGTAGAAAATAACAAGACTATATACAGCATAGGGAGTAGAAAATAACAAGGCTATATACAGTATAGGGAGTAGAAAATAACAAGACTATATACAGCATAGGGAGTAGAAAATAACAAGGCTATATACAGTATAGGGAGTAGAAAATAACAAGACTATATACAGCATAGGGAGTAGAAAATAACAAGGCTATATACAGTATAGGGAGTAGAAAATAACAAGACTATATACAGCATAGGGAGTAGAAAATAACAAGACTATATACAGTATAGGGAGTAGAAAATAACAAGACTATATACAGTATAGGGAGTAGAAAATAACAAGACTATATACAGCATAGGGAGTAGAAAATAACAAGACTATATACAGTATAGGGAGTAGAAAATAACAAGACTATATACAGCATAGGGAGTAGAAAATAACAAGACTATATACAGTATAGGGAGTAGAAAATAACAAGACTATATACAGCATAGGGAGTAGAAAATAACAAGACTATATACAGTATAGGGAGTAGAAAATAACAAGACTATATACAGTATAGGGAGTAGAAAATAACAAGACTATATACAGTATAGGGAGTAGAAAATAACAAGACTATATACAGCATAGGGAGTAGAAAATAACAAGACTATATACAGTATAGGGAGTAGAAAATAACAAGACTATATACAGCATAGGGAGTAGAAAATAACAAGACTATATACAGTATAGGGAGTAGAAAATAACAAGACTATATACAGCATAGGGAGTAGAAAATAACAAGACTATATACAGCATAGGGAGTAGAAAATAACAAGACTATATACAGCATAGGGAGTAGAAAATAACAAGACTATATACAGCATAGGGAGTAGAAAATAACAAGACTATATACAGTATAGGGAGTAGAAAATAACAAGACTATATACAGCATAGGGAGTAGAAAATAACAAGACTATATACAGTATAGGGAGTAGAAAATAACAAGGCTATATACAGCATAGGGAGTAGAAAATAACAAGACTATATACAGTATAGGGAGTAGAAAATAACAAGACTATATACAGTATAGGGAGTAGAAAATAACAAGACTATATACAGCATAGGGAGTAGAAAATAACAAGACTATATACAGCATAGGGAGTAGAAAATAACAAGACTATATACAGTATAGGGAGTAGAAAATAACAAGACTATATACAGCATAGGGAGTAGAAAATAACAAGACTATATACAGCATAGGGAGTAGAAAATAACAAGACTATATACAGCATAGGGAGTAGAAAATAACAAGACTATATACAGCATAGGGAGTAGAAAATAACAAGACTATATACAGCATAGGGAGTAGAAAATAACAAGGCTATATACAGTATAGGGAGTAGAAAATAACAAGGCTATATACAGCATAGGGAGTAGAAAATAACAAGACTATATACAGTATAGGGAGTAGAAAATAACAAGGCTATATACAGCATAGGGAGTAGAAAATAACAAGACTATATACAGTATAGGGAGTAGAAAATAACAAGACTATATACAGTATAGGGAGTAGAAAATAACAAGACTATATACAGTATAGGGAGTAGAAAATAACAAGACTATATACAGTATAGGGAGTAGAAAATAACAAGGCTATATACAGCATAGGGAGTAGAAAATAACAAGACTATATACAGTATAGGGAGTAGAAAATAACAAGGCTATATACAGCATAGGGAGTAGAAAATAACAAGACTATATACAGTATAGGGAGTAGAAAATAACAAGGCTATATACAGCATAGGGAGTAGAAAATAACAAGACTATATACTGTAACGCTCGTCGAAAGGCACAGCGTAATTTGGGTTCATCATATTTATTTTAAATGTGAACCAGCAACAAAATAATAAAGAGAAACAAACAAACGAACGTACAGCCTTGTAGGGCTCAAAAGCAACAATACAAAAACAAGATCCCACAAACAACAGCTGGGAAAAGGCTGCCTAAATATGATCCCCAATCAGAGACCACAATAGACAGCTGCCTCTGATTGGGAACCATACCAGGCCAACCTAGAAATACAAAAACTAGACTACACATAGAAATAATAAACTAGAACACCCCTCAGTCAAGCCCTGACCTACTCCACCATAGAACATAAAGGCTTTCTATGGTCAGGGCGTGACAGTACCCCCCCTCCCAAAGGTGCGGACTCCTGCTGCAAAACCTAAAACCAAAAGGGAGGGTTAGGGGGGGATGTCTAGTGTCGGTGGCAGCTCTGGTGCGGGACAAAGAACCCTCTCATCCCACGGATCCTCCAGTATCGGAGGCGGCTCAGGTGCGGGACGAAGAACCCTCTCATCCCGCGGATCCTCCAGCGTCGGAGGCGGCTCAGGTGCAGGACGAAGAATCCGCTCATCCTGTGAATCCAGCCATGGACCCGGGCTGGACACTGTGCCTGGACTGGGCACCAACGCAGAAGAAGACTCTGACCTTGGAGCTGGACTGGACGCCGTGCTTAGACTGGGCAGGGAAAGGCTCCGGCCATGGAGCGGGACTGGACGCCGTGCTTAGATTGGGCATCGGTGCAGGGAAAGGCTCCGGCCATGGAACTGGAGGTTCTGGACTGTGGACCATCGCAGAAGGTTCCGGACCGTAGACTGTCTCAGGAGGTTCCGGACTATGGACCCTCTCAGGAGTTTCCGGACTATGGACCATCTCAGGAGGCTCCGGACTGTGGACCGTCTCAGGAGGCTCCAGACCGTCTCAGGAGGCTTCGGACTGTGGACCGTCTCAGGAGGCTCCGGACTGTGGACCGTCTCAGGAGGCTCCGGACCGTCTCAGGAGGCTTCGGACTGTGGACCGTCTCAGGAGGCTCCGGACTGTGGACCATCGAGGGAGGTTCCGGACTGTGGACAGTTGTTGGAGGTTCCGGGCTGTGGACCGTCGTTGGAGGTTCCGGACTGTGAAACATCGCCGGAAGCTGGGCTGGGAACTGTCGCAGGAAGCTCTGGACTGGGAACTGTCGCTGGAAGATCTGGACTGGGAACTGTCACCAGAAGCTCTGGACTAGGAACTGTCACCGGAAGCTCTGGACTGTGGAGGCGCACTGGAGGCCTGATGCGTGGGACCTGTACAGGTGGCACTGGGCTGATGACAGGCACCTCAGGGCGAGTGCGGGGAGGAGGCACAGGATGTACTGGGCTGTGAAGGCGCACTGGCGACACAGTGCGTAGAACCGGCACAGGATATTCTTGTCCGAGGAGGCTCACTGGAAACCAGGAGCGCTGAGCCGGCACAACCCGTCCTGGCTGGATGATCATTTTCGCAAGGCAAGTGCGGAGAGCTGGCACCGAGCGCACCGGGCTGTGAATGCGCACTGGAGACAGTGCGTAGAGAATAACATGGTATAGGGAGTATAAAATAACAAAACTATATACAGTATAGGGAGTAGAAAATAACAAGACTATATACAGTATAGGGAGTGGAAAATAACATGGCTATATACAGTATAGGAAGTAGAAAATAACAAGACTATATACAGTATAGGCAGTAGAAAATAACAAGACTATATACAGTATAGGGAGTAGAAAATAACAAGACTATATACAGTATAGGGAGTAGAAAATAACAAGACTATATACAGTATAGGGAGTAGAAAATAACAAGACTATATACAGTATAGGGAGTAGAAAATAACAAGACTATATACAGTATAGGGAGTAGAAAATAACAAGACTATATACAGTATAGGGAGTAGAAAATAACAAGACTATATACAGTATAGGGAGTAGAAAATAACAAGACTATATACAAGGAGTACCAGTACAGAGTCGATGTGCAGGGGTACAAGGTATTTGAGGTAGCTATGTACTGTACATATACTGTAGGTAGGGGTAGTGACTATCAGTGTTCTGTGTGTGTGTGTGTGTGTGTGTGTGTGTGTGTGTGTGTGTGTGTGTGTGTGTGTGTGTGTGTGTGTGTGTGTGTGTGTGTGTGTGTGTGTGTGTGTGTGTGTGTGTTGAGGTGTCAGTGTAAGTATATGCGAGTGTGTGGGTAGAGTCCAGTGTGTGTGCATAGATTCAGTGCAAGAGAGTTGGTGCGAAAAAGGGTCAAAGCATGTAATCCGGGTAGCCATTGAATTAGCTATTTAGCTGTCTTTTTTAGAAGTCTTTTGGCTTGGGGGTAGAAGCTGTTCAGGCTCCTGTTGGTTCCAGAATTAGTGCATTGGTACCGCTTGCCGTGCGGTAGCAGAGAGAGCATTCTGTAGAGATTGCATCATCTGTGGATCTGTTGTGGTGGTATGCGAATTGGAGTGGGTCCAGGGTGTCTGGGATAATGGTGTTGAAGTGAGCCATGACCAGCCGTTCAAAGCATTTCATGGCTATAGATGTATAGAGAGTGCTACGAGGCGATAGTCGTTTAGACAGGTTACCTTGGAATTCTTGGGCACAGGGACTATGGTGGTCTGCATGAAACACGTAGGTATTACAGACTGGGTCAGGGTGAGGTTGAAATGAAGACACTTGCTAGCTGGTCAGCGCATGCTCTGAGAACACGTCCTAGTAATCCATCTCTAGTGTACTCCACACTGCCCTTTCCCACTTGGACAGAAGGAACACCTAAGTGAGAATGCTGTTCATTGACTACAGCTCTGTGTCTTCCGGAACCAGCTGGTGCTCTCATGCATGGTTTAGTGTTGTTTGTCTCGAAGCAAACATTGAAGGCATTTAGCTCGTCTAGTAGACTCGTGTCACTGGGCAACTCGTGACTGGGTTTTGTAATCTTTTTGTAATCCGTGATAGTTTGCAAACCCTGCCACAACCGATGAGCGTCAGAGCAATTGTAGTAGAATTTGATCTTAGTCCTGTATTGACGCTTTGCCTGTTTGATGGTTAATTTCTTTTAAACGTTTGGGTTAATGTCCGACTCCTTGAATGCGTAACTCTAGCCTTTAGCTCAGTGCGGCTGTTGCCTGTAATCCATGGCTTGCCTGTAATCCATGGATATGTGCGTGAGGTCAATGTGGGGACGATGTCTTTGATGCACTTATTAATGAAGCCGGTGGCTGATGTGGTAAACTCCTCAATGCCATCGGGTGAATCCTGGAACAATCCAGTGCAAAACAGTCCTGTAGCTTATCATCCGCTTCTACAGACCACTTCTGAATTGAGCGTGTCACTGGTACTTCCTGTTTGAGTTTTTGCTTGTAAGCAAACATTAGGAGGATAAAGTTATGGTCAGATATGCAAAAGGAGGATGGGGTAGAGTTTTGTATGCGTCTCTGTGTGGGGAGGAAATATTATATTTTTATTCCTCTAGTTGCACTGGTGAAATGCTGCCGGATATTTTGTCAAACGTATTTCCATTTTCCTGCATTAAAATCACCTGCCACTAGGAGCGCAGCCCCTGGATGAGCATTTTCTTGTTGGTTTATGGCCGTATATAGCTTGTTGAGTGCGGTCTTAGAGCCAGCATTGGTTTGTGGTGTTAAATAAGCAACTGCGAAAATATAGATGAAAACTATTTTGGTAAATAGTATGGTCTGCAGTTTATTATGAGGTATTCTAACTCAATGAGAGCAGAACCTCCAGACATCCTTAATATTAGAGATTAGGCACCAGCTGTTGTTAACAAGGTGACCCCCTCCTTGAGTTAGGAAAAACCTTAGGAAAAACCGCTTAGTTTATATTAACCATGTCCTCGTTCAGCCACGACTCACTGAAGCATAGGATATTACAGTTCTTCATGTCCCGTTGCTAGGTTAGCCTCTTACGGAGCTCGTCTATTTTGCTCTCCAGTTATTCTACATTCATCAAGATGTCCTCACGTCGGCATCTATATCGTTGTCTTTTCCTCTCCCGAGTGTCGGGGATGAGGGTATGCCCTGCGCGGTCGAGTCATTGGAGTAGAACTCTTCATCCAAATTGAGGTTTCGGTCCTAGGAAACAATGGTGGAAACATGACGTGCAAAAAAAGTCATGATCAGAGAAGGAAAACAAAACACAAAATAGCATAATTGGTCAGTAGCCCATAAAACAGCCACTATACATCCCAGCGCCATTCTCACATGATGTAATTCTCATATAATGTACTGTCAGTGATATATTATGCTTTGTAAAGGATCCTACTTGAAAGGCACAAGAGGGGGCCATCTCTACAACATACACCAGGCATTCAGTGAGATGTAAGTTCTATAATGTACAGTGAGTGATATATTGTGTCGTCTA